>NC_085138.1:347611869-347911869 GCF_035046485.1 Aedes albopictus
GTCGCGTTTTGTACTGAGTTCACGCACCATGAAAAATGCACGCTTATGGTACACAGCTTGAGTGTCGTGTTGCTAAAGGAAGTTGAAGACGTGACTGCTCTAGGGTTAAGTATAGATCAATCTGTAAGCATACAATACGACTATTTAGTACTCACCGATCTGCGGGACGTCGTACTGCCGCTGACCTCGTGCACTGCGCAGCATCAGCTGGCTCGCCATATCATGCGGAATGGTCGGCATATTGCCGCTTCCGTCACTACTGCTTCCACCACTACCGCTGTTACTACTGTCCATGGATCCTCCTCCGCCACCCCCGGTGGCCTCCATAGAACTTCCTCCCCGTCCACCTCCTCCTCCGCCTCCGCCATTGCTATTACTATGCGATGATCGTTTGTTGTTGTTCGGGTTTCGCTGCTGCTGCTGCTGATCTTCGTCGCTGTTGTTCAGATCGTTGTTGCTGTTGATGTCGCCGTTGTTGGGGTTCGGTGCCGGTTGTCGGGTGTTGCGCAGGTCGTAGTTGTTTTGCACCCCGAACAGTTCCTGTAGGCCGCGGGGTTGAACTAGGGGTCCGACCGGATGGCGCACCGGCACCGGTGGACTCAGTTCGGGCAGTTCGTTACTGGTTAGATGATTGATTACGACCCCGACGCCGTGGGGCGACCTTTCTGGGGCGGATTGCTGGGGCGCCGGGAGCAGCACCTGTTGTTGGTGATGGTGTTGGTGCTGCTGGTGGTGGGAGGGTGTCGAGGATAACGAGGGCTGCTTCATGTGAGGCAGCACCAGAATGGGAGGCGGTGGCCCCGCGGGGATACTGTTTTCCGCTAACAGCTCGGACATGTCGTCCAGTTCTTCTAGGAGCTGGGCTGCTGCGGCCGGAGGAGGGGGTGGCGCTTTTATGTAAGCATCGCGGGCCATGTGTAGAGAGTAGGTGCTGGAGAGCACGCTCATGTACGCCAGGATCGGCAGGATTTGGCGACGGAACATGGCTTAGGAGTTTGTGGTTCCGGAAGGACTATGTACAGTGGATTACGAGTCAATCACAACTGGTGAGGAGTTGTGAACTTTTTTGGGGGATTGAGGGTGATTAAAGAGGGTGAGGAGAGTGAAAGACACGGAGGAATGTGGAGCGTGATGGGGAGAGCGAGTGGTAGGGAGCAGTGACAGGCAGTCACACGTACACGGGTGACCTTGCGTGTGCGCTCCCAAGCGGCGAAACAGGCGAACCGCACTCACGCACACGTAACAAGTTAATAATCAACAGGTTCAAAGCCAACTTCGATTCTCGCCTGTTTGGTATTTTCACCGCCGTCTTTGTTCGGAAAAATTTTCACCTGCCTGGCCGCGTTGCGGTCGGCCTGCTTGGATGTGTTTTTACTTATTACACTTTCCTACGATTGTCCGTTTCCGCCTGGCGGCTGTTCGACACACTCTCACAACGGCTGGTATGCAATCGTACACTCCGCTTTGTCAGTCTATTTTTAGCACATCCGTTATGAATCCACAGCGCGCACTGTCCTTTTCCGATATCGATTGTGGAAGTTGTTATCCTGTCGCCGTTTGCTTTTTCACCTTTGCGAGAACCGGAGAACCGAGAGCCGTGGAATGTGGGGAGGAATACGGGTCGCGAACGCGCCGGGGTTTTCAGTGATTTTCCGACTCCTCCGACTACTGGAGGCGACACGGACGTATCCGGATCGATCCCGAGAAGCACTTGTGTGTTTAACCCACCGATATCACAATCTCTTCGCCGAAGCACACACGCACACAGTTTTCACTTGATTTCACCTCTTTCGCGACTCTTGCCGTTTTACACTTGTAAGCTCTTCTTTTGCCGTACTTCGTAAATCTTCTTCCTTCGGAGCGGATGCTTCCGACAGACAGAACCGAACGCTGGACTTGTCAGTGTATAAAAATAGACTCTGGGTATCTCTCGTTCTCTCCGGGGGGTTCGCTTCACGTATGCCGCTGTATGCGGATGTGTGGATATAAGGAAATATCCTGTAAGCTAGAATTTCATTCCTAGTCGCTACAGTTTGCACACACTTGAATCTTCTTCAGTTTAATCCGTTTTTGTAGAACTCAGGGAACTGTTTTTCGACTTTGGTACTTGGGTATCCAGAAAACAAGCACTTCTTCGGTTAACACACTTGCTTAATATCCACCGAGCAAGAAGGATTCACGATTCAGAACCACTTAAGAACTGACCTAATCACCGTTCGGAACACGGATTAGTCGAACGCCTGCTACGGTTGAACCGTCCTGTTCTTCTAACACTCCGCACAACTCGGCTCCGTTCTGGTAGCTGTTGCTATTGTTGTTGTTGCAGTTGGTAGTTGTTATTATTGGTGCTGCTGCTTCTGCTGTTGCTGGTGATGATGATGATAAGGGGGCAAGTTGGACCACCCTGGGAGGCCGCTTTGGCCATGACGCGCGTTCGGGAACCGTGTACAACACACTAACTGCCTCGTCAAGGGATGAAACGCGAATGAGCGAACGCCAACGGTGAGCCACTTTTTCCTAGGTCCTAGTCGTGCACCGTCCCTTCCCTCTCCTCAGAACCACCCCTCACCCCAAGAAATCCTTCCCCAAAAAGCCTTCCAAGGATGCACCCGCGAGCTTTCGGTCTGTAGCTCTCTTCTCATTCTCTCCTTTCCACTCGCCGACGAAACGACGACCACGCTCGTCACGTTCGCGTCAGGATGCCCCCTCGTCGTCGACTCGCAGAACTGCGCAGGCGCCCCGATTTTCATTCAGGAGTCAGGACCACCGTCAAGAAGCCGCTCTCGCATCTCGGCTGGCGTCGGATCCACCATCGCATCGCTGCTGCCATCGTCGACGTCGACGTCGCCGTTATACCCCTATATGTATGCTACGTCGACGTCACAAAACATCCGGGGAATGCTACTACTCAGCACGACCCGCATCCACCGCCCGCCTGTTCAAACCCGGCATCCACCGCCCGTACGCCCCCGGAAAAGCTCCGGCTCCCGAACGGTGTAGGTAACTTTTCCGCTTTTCCAAGCACAAACAGGTGGAGGATGGCCCTTCCTCCTCTTCCACCACATGTAGCTCTCGGTTGCACTTCGACGGTCGGTCGGTTGGTCGGTCGGGCGGTCGGATGGAATCTACCTGTTTTCATTCTTGAACCGGGAAAGAAGCATGACGTAAGCTCGCCGCCGCAAACACTTTCGCAACGCATATCCCGGGCCGAACCGGATCGGATCCGGTGAGAACCGAGGAGCGAGTGGAGTGAGTAAGTTCTACTGGGCTTTCGGCTGATTTTTTTTTTCTCTTCTTGTGATGGGTGGTTGTTTCATTCCCGGAATTCGGAGGGCTTATGTGATTCCCCTTAATGGTGGTGGTGGGGAGTCGGTGGGAAAGTGAGGGTTGGTCAGGTAGCGTCATGATTAGAATCAGCTGGTTCCCGTTTCCGGAGAATTGCGAGCTTGTCACCCTCGGTTAAGTGGTTTTTCACTGGCACTGGCAACTGTCGGTGGTGGTGGTGGTGGTGGTTGCGAAAGAGGCAGTCAAGCGGTTATTTCATAATGTTGTGAATTGAAAGGATTACGCCGACGATGAGTGAGGCAGTAGTTATTTCCGGGGACACTGTTCCGCAAACAATGACTTGCACTGTTGTTGTCGCTTTGGTTTGGTGTTTGAGTTGCGTCAACCTGAAAATTATGCATTAACCTTGGTTTCTATGCTTTCATATAATGAGCTTTGTTTGCCCGGTGGGGCTTTGGAACTAGCCGGACGTTACAGAGAACTACGAAACAAAGCGTTGAGGAAGTTAAAAGTATGATGAGATGTTGGAATATAAAAATAGTTTACTTTTATGATTACGATTGCTCTCTTTTGTTGCTTAGTTTTTTTCATCATAATGATACCATTTCAATGCGTGTCGCGTTATAGAGAAACAAAACCAACCAACGATGTATGTTTTAATTCTTACGTTTACTGCAAATTGATTATGATAAAGAATTAAACTTTAATTTAAACCAAGGTAAGTAAAAACATCTTGAATTTAACTATCTATCATACGCGCTATTACAAGTATTTATTTAGGTTAATAATAGAAAGCAAGAGTTTATAATTCTATTGGTATTCAATCCCAAGTACAGTGAAGCTGTTTGTACTTCTAACGATGGACGAGCGGTTGAGGGGTGTTTGTCCCTTACATTATCCCCCTTGTTCCACCAGAACCGTAGCCTCGGTGTCACATTCTACTTCCACATCGAGTACGGTCAGTTTGACGACTGGAAGTTAACGGATTCCTCAGAAGTTTGACTAACCTTACCTTACTGGTTCGACTAAGGCCTGAGTGTTTTCTGCTGTACGTGAGAGTTGTCTCCATTCCACTCGGTCCATGGCTGTTTGTCTCCAGTTCCGCACTCTGCGTAGGGTCCGCAGATCGTCCTCCACTTGTTCGACCCACCTTGCTCGCTGCGCACCACGTCTTCTTGTACCGGTTGGATGACTCTCGAGAACCATTTTAGTCGGCTTGCTAGCTGACATCCTGATGACGTGACCCACCCACCATAGCCTCCTGATTTTCGCGGTGTGGACGATGGTTGGTTTTCTCAGCAGTTGATGCAGCTCGTGGTTCATTCGCTTTCTCCAAGCCCCGTCCTCCATTCAGGCCCGTGCACAGAAGTGGCTCCAAGGGAGGGGTTTTTGCCAATGTCTGCAAAAGACGGAGGAGCGCCTAGTGTATGAAGCGTCGGTGATGGGGGGGGGGGTTTACACCCAGAACCACCCCTTGTGCACGAGCTTGCCTCCATTTGCTCTCCACCGTAGATGGTACGCAACACCTTCCGTGGGAAAGCTTCAAGGACGCGTTGATCATCTGCCCGTAGAGTCCATGCTTCGTGCCCATAGAGCACTACCGGTCTAATCAGCGTTTTGTAGATAGTTAACCTCGTGAGACGCGAACTTTGTTCGATCGATTGTTCTGCGGAGTCCAAGGTAAGCACGATTTCCTGCACAATGGGCTTCTGAATTTCTCTGTTGGTACCGTTGTCTGCGGTCACCTGGGAGTCCAAGTACACGAATTCTTCAACCGCCTCGATTTCATCACCGTCGATATGAATTCGGGGTGACGGGCGCGGTGATTCTTCCCTGGAGCCCTTTGCCACCATGTATTTTGTCTTCAACACATTAATGACTAATCTGATTCGCCTGGCTTTATTCTTTAGCCGGATGTACGATTCCGCCACTCGTGTTTATCCACACTCTTCTTATTACACCTTCCAAGACGACGTTAAACAGTAGTAAGCACGAAAAACCATCACCTTACCATAACCCCCTGCGAGATTCAAAGGGACTCGACAGTGCCCCTGGTACTCGAACTACGCACATCACTCGATCCATCGTCGCCTTGATCAATCGTATCAGTTTATCCGGGAATCCGTATTCGTGCATAATCTGCCATAGCTGTTCTCGATCGATTGTATCATACGCCGATTTGAAATCGATGAACAAGTGATGTGTGGGCACGTTGTATTCGCGGCATTTCTGCAACACCTGGTGGATGGCGAACATCTGGTCCGTTGTAGCGCGTTCGCCCATAAATGTGGGCTTCGTGGCCGTGCGGTTAGCGGCGTCAGCCGTCTAGGCGTTTCGTAAGCTCCGGAGTGCGGGTTCGATTCCCGCTCCAGTCGGGGAAAACTTTTCGTCAAAACGGAAAATTCTCCATTGGGCCACTGGATGTTATTATGTGTTGTCCGTTGTCTCGTGTATGTAATGTTCAGTCTGTGCAGCCTCTGGCTGAAGACGGTGTAGTGTCTTTTAAAAAAAAAAAAAATCCAGCCTGATATTGCCCCACGAACTCTCTTGCAATCGGTGATAGACGGCGGCATAAAATTTGAGAGAGTATCTTGTAGGCAGCGCTCAGTAGTGTGATCGCGCGGTAGTTCCCGCAATCCAACTTGTCACCCTTTTTGTAGATGGGACACACGATACCTTCCATCCATTCCTCCGGTAATACTTCCTCCTCCCAAATCTTTGTAATGACCCAGTGAAGTGCTCTCATCAGTGCTTTTCCACCGTATTTTAGAAGCTCGCTTGGTAGTTGATCTGCTTACAACGGCTTTGTTGTTTTTCAACCAGCCAACCTCCTCCTCAATCTCTTGGACGTCCAGTGCTCATTCTCCTAGATCAATAACCACGCCACCTTCGGTGCTTGCAACGTCGCCATTGAGATGCTCATCGTAACAGTGGCGTAGCTAGGAATTTAGGGGCCCAGTGCGAAACCAAATTTCTGGCCCCTCCATGAAAATTACAGATGTACATATTTTACAATAGGGGGATTCACTCAACAGCGTAAACTGATTAAACTGATTAAACGACGCGATCACCAAGGCAATCTTTGATTATTTCATTCGCAAAATCATGAAACATTTCAAATAAGCAGAAAATCATGGCAAACGCAGCAATTTAATCTGTTTAGTGAGTACCGCTAATGATAAATCTATCCTTTCAACTCTCAAATGATCACGCCGTTGTATTTTTTACAAATCGTTGAAAAAAATCTCGACTTTTGTACTCAACATTAGCGTGAAGCTGGCAGTGGTGGCCAACTACAGTGACCGGCACAAAAAAGATCCACCATATAGTGATTACCGTTTCTAGTGGAAAATACATGCAAAAATGATAAAATATAACTTTCAATGAATGCATTACATCCATTTTACATTGTTTTAGTAATCTGTGTTGAAAAAAATTTGGTTTTTTAGGAATAAAATTATTTCTTATGAGATAGGGAAAATTGTTTAAAAATTGGGTATGACAGAAAAAAAGATCCACTTTGCAGTTAATTCTGAAACTTCAAAATTTCGCCAAATTTTCACACGTTTTGCTTCTTGGTTTATGCTGTTGATATATTTTTGACACGTGAAATTTATTTTGACATGAGTATTATCAATTTTAGGGTAATGTTGGGTTGTGGTCCTCCATGGGTTCTTCGATAGCTCATTTATTGTGTGTTCCACTCCCCAACATCGGTTTTTCTTGGGTCCATAGTCATTAGAGTAGGGGTTTGAGGTATCCGGGGTAATCACATTTACGTGTCCTTTGTCCACAATTCATTACACATTACACACGTTGGTTGAACACAAAACGAATATATTTTACACAAATAGTTACATATATTTACACTGATTGTTCTTAAAATACTACACAAATTTACATTAAAACAGATTAAAATCCTGTGCGGTAGGCCGTTCTTATCGCCTTGGAGACCTTACCGGCACTGTCTTATCACGATATGGTACATAACTCAGTTTGGCAAAGAGAATACATTTTATCCCCTATCCGTAACTTATTCTCTCACTATTGCATTAGGGTGACTCTCCAACAGGTAATATGGGGCGAGTTTATTTTTCATGGTTAATATAATTGGTAAAATTTTTCCAAACTACAGGTGTTATCTGTAAGCAAGAATGAATGCTATTAATCTACAATACAACAATAATTCAGCTTTCAGACATACAGGAATGTACTTTACAATTTTCATGACTTTTGGTCGACTACTTAAGGCAAAGAAATGCACATGTTGTGAAGATTATTAACCCTAAAAGGGATACCTGGGGTCCATTGGACCCCAAGCGCCTTTCAGAGCTCGTCTTTGATGGAACACACTCAGCGAGGTGACGAAACTGAGGCCATGAAGGTATCCCTTTTAGGGTTAAGGATTATATGATATTATTTGATACTACAACTCAAACTCAACACAACTCAAAACACTCTGACGTTTGTTTATCGCAATGATCACCTCCATCTGCTTGTACTAAAGCTTGCTGGAGGTATATTCTATCTTATACACTTTGATAATTACAAAATGTCAATGTATTGTAAGTGGTACAAACTGGTGTTCAATCATAATGCTAACTTTTAGCATCAAATTCCACTGTCGCTTCAATACACCCATTCTCAGAATCAAAAGTTTGCAAAAAACAAAGCGTCAGATCATCTTGCTGTCTTCTGCAATATTTTTTGTTGGAATGCAAGAAATAAATGTGCTGAAGGCACCAGCATGATTTGACGTTAGTATCTCTTGCAATCATTCATTTCATGTGTGCGCATAATTTAGCACCAGTGTGATTTCATTTTGCAAGGTAACATCAGCGCACCATGTGTACCACTTGTAATACATTAAAAATGTGTAATTATCATTGTGTTTATGATAGAATATAACTCCAGCAAGCTTTATTACAAGCAGATGGAGGTGATCATTGCGATAAATAAACGTCAGAGTGTTTTGAGTTATCAAACAGTATCAAATAATATCATATAATCCTCAATAATCTCCACAATATGTGAATTAACTGCTAAGTGGATCTTTTTTTCTGTCATACCCAATTTTCAAACAATTTTCCAAATCTCATCAGAAATCATTTCATTCCTCAAAAACATTTTTTTTTCAACACAGATTACTAAAACAATGTAAAATAGATGTAGTGCATTCATTGAAAGTTATATTTTATCATTTTTGCATGTATTTTCCACTAGAAACTGTTATCACTATATGGTGGATCTTTTTTTGTGCCGGTCACTGTAACTGACACTGACAGAAGGTTAAAAATTATTTTCTGTATTCATCCATGATTTTTTTCAGGGATTTCTGCAAGAATAAGTACATCCCGGAATTTCACCAATGAGGGTAAGATTTTTTTTCTAAGAATTATGTTGAAGTTTTTGAACATTTTTTTAGGAATTGCATCAAGTAATCCTTACGGAATTTCTTCACAGATTGCTTTACCGTTTTCTTAAAAAAATCTTACTTGAATAACACAATTACAAGGGTGTTATTCAGTATTTATCTAAACACTCCTTCAGGAATTCTTACAGTGTTGTCTCCGAGGATGTTTTCAAAAGTATTTCAGAGTACGTCAAAACATTCATGAAAAGGCTCAATCGAATATTTCTCGAAACATTTGTTCAGGAACAATAATATCTCTGAGGATTTATCCATAAGATCCATGAATTCTCAAGAAATTCTAGAAAAAAAATCACTATAAAAATTCTCCAATGATCCAGATATTTTTGCAAGAAATGACATCGGAATTCCGGAATTCGGAAGAGAAGTCTTTATTCAATTATTATATTATATACAATTTATTCAAACATTCCATCATGGCTTCTTTCAGAAGATCCTCTAAATATCCCGTTAAAGATTATTCTACGGAAGTCAAGTATTTCTCCATAGATTTATTCACGAGTTTATTTTGGAATTTCCTCAAGCATTCATTACTCATCTTGGCGTTCCTTTAAAGATTTCTTAAGAATTTCTTACAATGGTTCCTTTACAAATTCCTTCAAGAATTACTGCAACGCTTTTTTTGACAAAAAACTGCAAGGATTCTTCAAGGAGTTTTTTTTAAGTTTCATAAGAGATTCATCCTAGAAATCCTCCAAGAAATTTCCGAAGAATCCATTGGATAACAATTTAAAAAAAATCCTCCAAGGATCCATACGGGAGTTCCTCTAAGAAAATTCTTAGAGGAACTTCTGTAGGATTTTCTTCCAAAAATCCTTCTGGATATCTTCCCACGAATTCTGAAATATCCATCTACTCTAGGAGTTTCCCCAAGGATTCCTACAGGAATTTTTGCTAGCATGCCTCTAGGAACTCTTCTAAAAATTTCTTTTGCGACTTTTGATAAGACTCCTTAAACATTCTTTCGAAAAATCTTTTGATAAACCATTCTAAGTTTCCATCAAACTATCTCAGTCAAAAATTTCTCCAGGTTTTATTAATGATTTCTTCAGAAATAAGAGATGAACCAGTCCAAGTCTCTAAAATAAAGCGAATTGAATTCTTCAGAAATTCCCCCAAAAACTTGTTTACAAAAATCTCTGAGGACTCCTGGTAGGGCCAACGTGCCTTAGAAATCTTACAATCCCATATTCATCTTATTCGAAAACAAAGCGATTACGACATTGATTGATTACGTAATTTTTGTTATCATTCATGCCACTTCTGACAAACAAGCGCTTCATTTCTTTGTTTTCAAAAGGATGAAAACAGGAGCGTATATGCTTATATAGTAAAGGAAAAGATACCTGATTTTATAAGATTAAATTCAAAAACATTCTTCAGAAGTCCTCCTAAGACTGTTTTTCCACTTTCGTTAGGAATTCTTTAAGAATCGCTCCAAGAATTCCTACGGGATTTTTCCATGGATTTTTAAAATATTTCTTCAAAGATCTTGTTGGGAACCTCTGCGAATGTTTCATAAATCGGAAGAAGCTTTCCTTGCTTGAATTATTCAATAATTTCTCCAAGAGCTCTACAGAGGATTACTTTTGGGATTTTTCCAGGGATAGCTTTAAGAATTCTACCAAGGTTTCATTCAAAATTCTAAAGGAATTTCTTCAAAGAGGCCTTTTGAAATTCTTCCTAAACACCCTTCAGGAGCTTTCCCAAAGATTTCTTTATTAGTTTATCCAATAATTCTTTTGCGATTTCTCCAAAGATTCAACTGATTCAAATAAAAAAGTAATATTTTTTTAAACATTCTCACAGAAATTCCCCCAAAAAATTCTACTGGTATGCCTTCAAACATTTTTGCGATTTTTCTTAGGGAATTGTTTGTGAACTTCCTTAGATTTTTGGAAATGCCTTAAGTAATTTTTTGAGATTTTCTTCGACCGTTCCATTCTAAATGCTTGCTTTTATTTTGATTCGCAAGAGTGTATCTCAGAATATCAAAAGTAACAGTAGACGGAATTCCGTAAGGAATTATTAAAAGAAATTTCCATAGGAATTAATAAAGGAATTTTCCGAGGAACTACTAGAGATCTTTTTTTTTTGATTGCCACCTCAATTTACAAACGAATTGACTAAGGAATTTTCAAAGTACCTGCCAAATGAATTTTGAAAGGAACTATTGGAAAAAAAAACAAAAGTAATTGTCAGGTTTATTACCAAAGGTACTGCCGGTGAAACTTCAAAAATAATGCCGTAGATATTTTCAAAAATAAAAACCTATATCAATTTCGAATATTATTGTCAAGAAATTTCCGAATGAGTTACCGAACCAAATTTCAAAGGAATTGCCGAAAAAGTTAAAAAAAAGTCCCCAACAATAACCTTATAGGAAATTCAGTATCAAATTCAATTAAAATACTAGAAGGATTTCCACAGGCTTTGCCAAAAAAAACTCCGCCGAAGTTGTAAATGGAATTTAAAAAAAAATCCGTAAAAAAAATTCTGAAGTTTGCAAAGCCATTGCTGAAGCATTGCCGAGAACTGGTTAAAGAAGTTTTTAAAGGAATTGCCTAACAATTTCTCGAAAGAATTGCCGTAGAAATTTTCAATGAAACTTGTAACAGGAATGAAACTTGTAACTTGCTACCAGAAGAATTGCGAACACAATAGCTGAGACAATTTTCAAATGATTCGCCAAAGAATTTCTTTAAAAATAATAAAGAATAAATTCGGAAAAAATATTTAGGAATTCCCGAATCGATTTCCCAAGAAAATTTTCCGAGTATCTGCCGAAGGAGTTTCCAAATAAGTTTTCAAAGATATTCCTTATTGAATTCCTACACGGATTTCCAAAATAATTACTGAAAAAGATTAAAAAGAAATTTCCGAATGAAAATTTTAATTAAAAAGGCAAGATTTTTTTTTAAGAATTCTCACATAAATTCGTCCAAGAAATGTTATTGGAATTCTTTCAATAAATTTTTTACGTAATCTTTTCTATTGATACCATTAAAGATTTATTTAGCGATAACTCCAATTTCATCCGGATTTCCTTCACGATTTTTTCTAACGATTTCATCAAACATTCGTTCGAAATGAGGAACTCCAAGAACTTTTTCTTAGATATCTTTTACGATTTATCTTGGAATCAGTTCCAGGACTTCTTTACAAATTCCTCCAAGATTTGCTTCGAAAGTTGCTACAACGATTGCTTCGGGAACACCTTGAAGTGTTTCTGAAGCAATTTCTTCAGTGGAGTTTTTTTTTTGAAGATTTCAAAAAACCGATTCCCATTAGAAACGATGATTCCTTGAGTAAATTTCCCAGAGGAATCCTTTAGGAATTCTTTCAAGATTTGTTTTCAGAAGTTTCTGCGTGGGTTCTTTTTGAAATCCCTCCAATGGTTTTTCTTGAATTCCTTTCAAGGATTTCTTACGAAGTGTAAGAGATGAACCAGCCTAGGGCTGAAAATCTCTATAATAAAGTAATAATAATAAAAATCTCGTTAATACAGATAAAAAATAATAATAATTCTTACGCAGCATTGTTCAAGCATTTTAAAAATTTCTTCAGAAATTCCAATTGCTGTATGAAATCGTTCAAAGATTTCTTATGCAATTTTTTTAATTCCTCTTTTACAATTCGTTCATGAATCTTTTAAGCAATTCCAGTATAGACTTAATATTTTTCTCCAAGGATTTTTTCAAGCTACGTTACAAAGTTTTTTTCAGGGATTTCTCAAAGTTTTCCATCAGATAATCCTACAAGGGTGAACACATTCATCCCCAAAGGATTCCTGCACAAATTCACTCAAGGGGTGTTAAAAAAATTCCCCCAATGCTTCCACCAGAAATTTTTCCACGGAAATCTATAAGAATTCTTTAAAATTGTGAGTGTAGAATTAGCATTTAAGTTAAAATACACACTAATAAAAATAAAAAAAAAAATTGAAATTGTTTTTTGATTTGCATCAACGAACTTGAGAGGAATTCTTAGGGGTTTATGCCATTGATATCTTTGAAAAATAATATAGGCATTTCATAATTAATTCTTCCAAAAATACCTCAGCTTTCAAAATTTCTTCAGGAATCCTTTACGTAGTTTCTCTAAGTACTTCTTTCCGAATACTTCTTAGAGTTCATCTAGAAGATTCTTCGAGGATTCCTTTAAAAATTCCTTTTTTTTTTTTAAATTCCTGAAAGCATTTCTACAAGGATTCTTTCGGGAATTGCTCCGAATTTTCTTTAGAAAATCTCACTAGGATCCATTTAGGAGACATACCTGATCAAGCATGATCTCAGAAATTCGTCATAGATATTTTCCATGAGGAACTCTTGCAATGTTCCTTCTTGGAGAAGTCCCAAAAGAATCCATGGATAAATTCCTTAAGGTTCATCTAAAGGTTTCGTTAAAGGACTTCATGACATAATCCTTGAAGGACTTTATGAAGGGATCCGAAGAGGTATTCCTGAAGGAATGCTTAAAGGAATTCGCAAAAAAGAAAGAATTTTTGAAGAAATTCCTGAAGAAATTCTTGGAAGTGTTCCTGAAGGAATCAATTCAAGTATTCCAAAATCAATGCTTAGAAGAATATCTGAAGCAATCTATGCAAAAAGTTCTGAAGTAAATCTTAGTGGATTTTTTTTGTAGAAGTCTTTGAAGTAACTGCATGATAAATCGTAATAAATATTTCCAAAGGCAAGGTAAGTATTTACATTGCCGAAGGAATTCTTGCAGAAACCTTTCAAGGAATACTTGGAAAGAAGTACTTCATGAAATCATTGGAATACGTTGATTGCACTTATTTTTCATAGCAAAAAAAAATCGACAAACTATTGTTATTACGCTTTTGACTTGACATGTGTTTAGATCATAATTTTCATAAATGCGGCCCCATAATTTTAGCTGCTACCCTAAATTATGTCAACATCTATATTTGGTCCTGTTATCAGAATATCAGGGACGTTTTCACAATGCTCATAAATTATACTTCCAAATCGGTAATGAATTTCTCAAAATCAAATTTTGATTTCTAACACATTTTTCTCGTAATTTTGGGGCCATCTATGTGGCCCATTCCAATAAACTCTTGATGATCACGAAGGGGCCCTCACATACCTATCAGCAGTTCTGCGAAGGTATGTTGAACTTATACTTATAAAGGAAACTTTCGCTATTTAAAGAAATTTATTCAAACTAATGTTAGAAACCTTCCTTGATTTGGAGGCCCCCTAAATTCGGGGGCCCGGTGCGGACCGCACCCATCGCACCCCCCTTGCTACGCCACTGCATCGTAATGCTGCCACTACCTCTCGAAAACCTCACGCTCGCTCGTGAGAAGATTTCCGTGATTATCTCGGCACATGTCGGCTTGTGGCACAAAACCTCTGCGCGAGCGGTTCAGCTTCTCGTAGAACTTCCGTGTGTCCTTGGCGCGGTAGAGCACTTCCATTGCTTCGCGATCTCGTTCTTCCTTCTGGCGCTTCTTCCTCCGGAAAACTGAGTTCTGCCTGTTCCGTGCCTGTCTATAACGTGGCCTCATTCGCTCTCGTACGGTGTTGCAGCACTCTAGCCCATGCTGCATTCTTTTAGTTTTTCAACTGTAAGGTCCGAGAAGAATTTACCGTCGATTAGAACGTGGTCGATTTGGTTTTCTGTTTGATGGTCGGGTGATCTCCAGGTGGCTTTGTGGATATCTTTGCGAGGAAAGAAGGAAAGAAGAAAGAAAAAAAGCTTCGGACTACCATACCATGGGAGGCTGCAAAGTTTACGCATCGCTGGCCGTTATCATTCGTTATCCATTATTATTCGTTACTAGCTGTCCCGGCAAACTTTGTCTTGCCGTCTTGTAGGGGTTTGACAACTCTTGACCTCAAAATAGCAGCGCACCCTAGATTGGTTTCATTTCGATCGCGTTGATTTCCTTCCCAGCTCATGTAAAATCAGTACTTTTTCAATTTTCCAACTTTTCCAGATGATTTTCGTAACTTTTTATACATATAAACACAGCCACCACGAATACGAATCGAACCATGCAAGACTCATGCTGATCCGTCCACCCGTTCTTGAGTTTTGTTGCCTCAAAGGAACTTCAAACTCATTTTTATATATATAGATTGTTACCATTCGTTTTTCCTTATAGCTTATTCCAAGTTGCAACTAAAATAAGCTTAAGCAAAGGAACTTTCGGGAGACTTCCTGAAAGTTATCAGACGTTTATTTTTGTCATTATCATTCTCCAAGTGCAATTTTCACTTATAAAAGAAAAAAAGTCAACCTCCTCTGCATTCCCCAAAACTTTTAAATCCGCCCATCTATGCAAATAATCTAAATTGCTCCCACATGCGGTTGCTCCTAGCTAGGCGTATTTGAATATCCATTTTATTAACGTCAATAGAAACATATCTCCACACATCCACAAAAGCCAACAATGGAAAAAGCAACTGCGCATCGTCTCCTCTACTGTTCCGTATCGGAAAGTTTCCTTCGCAGAAGCTCCACAAGAGCAGCATATCAACTAACCAAGCCAGACTCCGCCACCAACCAACAGCCAGCCAGCCAGCCAGCAGTCAACCGTCATCATCAACCCCAGAAACAAACATCAGGCAGGTGGAGAAAACCTTGAATCAAGCAGCTTCCCCTTCTAAATGGCGGAGGCTCCACGTCACGTCCACAGTTGCATAGTGGGACGGTCTTGGCCGCGCTGCTAAAAGTTTTTAGGTAATTACAAGTATTCCGTTCCACTAGCGCAGCGCCCACGTTTTGCTGTCACACTGCGACAATTGTTCGGTTATTCTCCTCCCGTCGCGTCGTGACTTCCATCTCGCCCTATCAAATTCGCTGATCGGAGCCATCGGAGCTTCCCGCGCGCACCACCCGGTTGATTTCGCTTTGCAATCGGAAGCCATCCCTAGCGAAACGTGACAAGCCATGCCAGATAACGTCATCACTCGGGGCTCGCTGCTGTATCGGGGATTTTTCCACTCGAAACTACACGGTGCTTGTTAAGAAGTTTTCCTTTCTTTGTCTCCTCGCGATTCCGAGAATCAGAACGGGAAAGCTTTCCAGTTCATTGAGAAGTTCCATTCAATCATCATCGGGGGCAGAGGATTTCTGGTGAAACACCGAAACAGAAATTGACGAAAAAAAATTTGGGGGGCCCATAGTGGGAAGGGTCGGATTTGCGGGTGCTATTTATAGATTCTGATTCAGTTGGAATACAGCAGCAGTAATGAGAAAAATGTAACCTTACGCTAAAAATAGAATGCTTTTTGAAGTTATTCTACGATTGCTTTAACTCTTATCACAGGAGAAATCACCCAAGAAGTACACTTGTACACAGGGTCGTACCTTGTGGTTTCAAGAGCTGACTCCCGTATAGCCGAAAGCTGAAATCGTTTCCAAATGTACTAGCGAAAATATCCATGTTGTCCGTGAAGCACACAAATTTACCAGATTTCAATCAAAGTCGTGTGGAAGTAGTGGTGAGGCTAACCCCTTCACGAGAAATGGGTTGGATAGGTCTCCGTTAAGGGGAATTGAGGAGGTAGGAGCAGAGAGCTGGTACACGGTAGCCTGCCATGGGAGATAGTTGGACGGAGCGTAGTTGATGAGAGCCTTCAACCAAAATCGAGACGATCTGTCTGCTAATGGAGGTGGCTTGGCAAAATCATCGACTTTGCGTCCACAAAGTCCTTCATAAGCAAGGGCCATGAAACAGCCCTGTTGCGACTTTGCAAGTCGATGGATGATGCCAAACAATATCACGAGAGACTTGTGAAAACTGCAGCAGTGGCAGAACTGGCGAAAGCAAAGGTTACGAAGTCTACCCAGACGGCCCAAGCAGCACACAAGTCCCAAAAAAGTGGCGACAGCGCACGTTTTTGGTTGCACAGGAGCTACATTCATGCGATTTTATCTCAAAGGCAGAATTACTTGAAAATGACTCTTGTCCAACCAAAAACCTGCGCTGTCGACACTCCTTTGTAACTTGCGTGCTGCTTGGGCCTTCGCTTTCGCAGGTAGCCCAAAGGTGTGGCAGATGCAACCCCCCCGTAACTTGACAGATGAGCTCAGTTTCGCGTACCTACTTGCAAATCGCAGATGTCGCTACTGTTCGTAAACAACGAGTCCATCCTTCACTGACGCAACAATTTTTGTCCATGTGAAAACACCTTTTTGTTTCGTGGTGAGTGGAAGCCAACAAAAGGCTAGCGTTTCGTATCAAAAGGACGTATTCAATAGAAGCACAAAAACTAATGTTCATTAAATTGAAAATATTTTGATTTTTCTTCTTGTTGTAAGAAATGTAATTAAAGCACATGTTTAAATGGTCTTCCATATTAATTGGTGACTGCGCATGCTAGACCAAACCGAAGATCACACTCGAAAAAAAAAATATCTGCAAATGATTATTTTTAACATCCATTTTGGCTTGGCCACCAGATATGTAACTGTAAAATGTTGGCATAAGTAATCTAATTTATTACTTGCTGGTGCTTAATAACCGCACTAGAAGAAAACATGAGTTTCTTATTAATTTTATGAAAGCCGACTGTTCACGCCAGATTTGTTTATAATATTCCTACATACGAGAAACCCACTGTAAAGTTAGAGATATAGATTCTTTGTATATTTAGCTGTATTCAGTATTTGATCGTCCATGATACAGACCGGGCGCGAATAAAGATTGTATTCCAAGTAACTGGATGTGTAAATTATTTGCGATAAACTGGAAGGAGTCCAAAGTAAGAAAGAACCAGTAAGACGCTCCCTGACTATCGATCACCGACTATTTTGCCCTAGATTTTGCCTTTACTTGTTTTATATATATAATTTTCGCTTCTAGTAAAAAAATCATCATGCAGCACTTAAAGCCTGTATCCGCAATAATCGGGACACAGAAACACAGCTGTAACTCTGCAATAGATACATTAAAATTGCTCATATTCGACCTAATAACATCTTCAGATGTGTTCATTTCACCTACAAAATTTCATGTGAATCGGTGCAGTACTTTTTTTTGTAGCAATGAAAGAGTAGAATGTGCGCCATTGAATTTTGTACTAGTTTTGCCCCTAGTTTTGCTTAAAAGCGCTGTAACTTTTGAATTTGGCAAAGGAAATGGCTGAAATTTTAAACACAAACCTCTCAATCTACATTTGTTGTATAGGCAAAATTTCAAAAAAATCGATGCACTATCAACAATTTTATAGTCGAAACATGTATTGGGACTGAACGAGATTTTAGCCCATCGAACAGCAATCAGTCAGCATCCTTAATTGTTTCGATTGCACTATTGAAAATACTATACCAATAATCATAAAACTTTGCAGGCATAATATACACATAATCAACTACCTTCAGTGAAAATTTAATGAAAATTGGCAGGGAAATTCAAAAGTGATGAATATGCAAACATCGCACATGAAAAACACGAAAAAATTTCACCAACACTCACCCCTATCAATACCAATAGCTTTCAAACCAATTGATCAAAGTTGATGAAATTTTGCAAGAAAATGTCTCTAAAAGTATCATAACTGCTAGCGAAATTTCATAATTATCATCACAGAACTTTGAACTGTAGCGTAAAAGATTCATCTATTATGCGAATGAAAATTAGTCATGACTGTACAAAATGCTTAGAACCACGTCTATTTGTTTTACACCCACAGTTAAAAGTAATGCATCGATTTTTATGAAATTTGGCACAAATAATAAACATACACCAAAGAGTTCTCAGTCAATTATTTGGCCAATTTTACCGATTCATTACAGAGCTACAGCCGTGCTTCTGTGTCCCGATTATTGCGGATACAGGCTTTAATTGTGCTTTAATTTGCATCTACCACAAAAAAACGGAAACAACAAATAAAGGTTTCTGTTTAATGTTTTAATATTTTTTGTTCGGTTTGTTATTGTCGGTTTTCGTCCTTTTCAAAAGTAGCGCTTGCCGCTTTGAATCTGACAGTACCACCCGGACCAAAATTTTTAGGTACGCTGACGTTGTTCGGCAGCTGTCAAGAAGCTCCCGGGTTGGGCAGATGCGACTGCTTTCGATAGTCGTCAGGTGAAGGGCTGCCTGACGGTGCCTGCAAGGCTTGGCGGTTACTAACCCCGAAGGATGGTAGTAATGCCAGTAACTTGAACCCCAACCGGGCGTTCCGGAAAGCTGAAAAGGGTGGGTTTGAAGACGCTGGCCCATTTTGGGCTGTTCGGGCATTTTGGGGCTGTTCGGACTCGTTTGGAAGTTAACCATCAATGTGAACTCCTTTTCCCGATCAGCCTAGATAGCTGTGTAGTGTCGGTAGCGGTTTTCTCAATTGGCTAAGAATAACACTACGGACCGCCTGATCCAGTGGTAAGAGTCCACTAAACAGTTGACCCCTAATTCATGGTGTGATGCGGCTTTATGCTCACCCGAGCAGAGGAAAAAAGCTCAATAATTGAATATTTTGATATGGAGATCAGAAACTGATATTTGTTTTTTTTTTGAGATAAGAGGTAAAAGTACTGAAAATAATATCATGAATTTACTCTTGGAATATCGTCTTCATAGCACATTTAGCTCTTGGTAAGATCTAACCAACAGCAGTGAGCTATTCGATTGATCT
Source organism: Aedes albopictus (assembly GCF_035046485.1). Lineage (NCBI taxonomy): Eukaryota > Metazoa > Arthropoda > Insecta > Diptera > Culicidae > Aedes > Aedes albopictus. The sequence goes on from NC_085138.1 coordinate 347,631,196, forward strand.
TCAAATATCAAATTTTCTATTGGTCAGAAGGTTTAAAAACAAATTTTTGATATTATTTTCAGTACTTTCACCTCTTATCTCAATCAGATCGATATCACGTTTTGATTGTCAGTAGAGGTTCCAACTCGGGATATCCCGGGACAAAAAATCCCGGGATCTTGAAAAATTAGGGATTTCCCGAAACCCGGGATAAAATTTTTCACCGTCCCGAAAATCCCGGGATTCCCGGGACACACATTTCTTACATATTTTTTTCGCTTTGATTTGGATTTAAAGGGTCTCTGAAACGTATTCGAAGAGTTGTGATTTTTTTCCGACAATCGCCTTCAAGAGAAAATCACGAACATGTTACATAAACCACTTCAACTGTGTGTGGACTTCAAAACTCGTTGGAACTCGACTGGAACAATGCTGGAGCACTTCCTTCGCTGTTTTAATTGCATCAAAGAGACACTTTCTGAAATAGGCCTTCCAGGTCTTATGTTTGACAGTGATTTTGAGGTTGCAATAAACCTCCAGGAAGCTCTTCAGCCAATCAGACTCGCTTCGGAAGAATTGGGAAGACAAGTTGCTACAGTACTGTCTGTCAACTTGAGTTTCTTGTATTGAAGCTTGAAAAAAGTAACTCCAAAGTTGGAAACAGGCTCTTCGATACAATCACGAAAAGAATCAACGAATGGCTTCAAAAAGAAATAATAACAGTGAAGTTTCTTCAAGGTCTTCCGTTGTCAACTCAAGTACCAGCAGAGCTGGAAAGCTTATCGAAAACGCAAAGAAATAAGTTCATCAAGGAACTGGGACTATGCGATTATTGTAAGACTGCCAAAGACAGACGGAGAATGATGCTGCCGAGTTGAATGCTGAATTGTCCTGTATGCATGCGTGAAGAACTGGAATCGGCTATAAAGCAATTTGCCAACCCGTCCCAGACTGGTTCGGCAATGCTTGATTTTTCAAAAGTAATTGCGAAAGAGCCGTCACTTTTTGAGATGCATGGTAAATCCGACAATTACATCGACGTCAACCAATAGCCAGCACATCTTTTTGAACTCCGTCTGTTTTCAAAAGCGAAATTAAATCATTAACAACATTTGCCTCCTGAAGTCATACGACTGAGAATGAATTAAAATTGATAAGACCAGTTACTTGATTTGAACTATTGATTTTTTTTACTGATGAATGAAACATTATCCCTTACCACAAAATTGCGTTTTTAAACACATTAAAAAATTTTCCGGGATCCCGGGATTTCCCGGGACAAACAACAAATTTTATCCCGAATCCCGGGACAAGTAAATTGGTCGGGAAATGGAACCTCAGTATTTGATCTCTTCCCGGGTACCGTGCCTAGGAATGAATGATTAGGGGGGTCTAATAAAAACCTAACCACAAACGGAGCCTGTGGAGTACCAGGGGACCCTCCACAGTATTTTGCCCTTACTGCGCTAACCGGAGCAATGGTGCAGTGGACCTTGTGTTTCTCCGAGACAATCAGCTGCCCTTCTTCAATTATCAGGGCGGGATTATGAAGATGTTATTGACTAGTTTAAATTTTCACCTATATGGTTTCGCATTGTGCGTTTTACACAGTGTATTCTGTGCATCCTCGCCTTTGGCGCACTCAAATCGATACCGATCTGGCTTTATTGTTGCTGTTGTTTTTTGTGCTGTGATTGTTAAGAGTTAAAATTTTGCCTAGTTTGGGTAGTGGCTACGGTTAGGATAGCTCAGATTAATCTTCAGCACCAAAGAACAGCAACGATCGAACATTGCAGACTTATGCAAAATGGTACAGCCCAAGTGGCGTTAGTCCAAGAACCTTACTTCCGTAAGGGGAATTACTATCTAGGAAACCTTGTGAATCCGGTGTTTGCTACTTTCAGTATAAAGGAAATGGCAAACTCGCGTGTCATGCCTCGAGCGTGTGTGCTTTCCAACAACGCAATCGTTGCTACACATATCTCTGAACCAACAATTAGAGATGTATGTGCTGTCACAATCGATGTATCTGTTGGAAACCTCAACAGGAAATACGTCAATTGTTCAGTTTAATTACCACATGATGATCCATCCTCTAGGGATGCTTACAAGCAAGTCATTGCATACTGCACTTCAAAAGACCTTCCGCTAATTGTTGATAGTGATGCTAATGCTCACCATATAATCTGGGGCAGCTCAGACATCAATTTGAGAGGCTCCAGTTTGATGGAATACTTAAGTAGTACAGATCTTGGATTTCTTAACATTGGCAACCGGCCAAACTTCATGGTATCTGCTAGAAAGGAGCACGAGCTAACCAATTGGCATGTGTCAGATGAAGAATCTTTATCTGACCATCGCTACATCTAAATATTACTTCGCAAACATTGCGTTTAGAGGAATCCCCGGGCAACCAACTGGAATCTCTATACCGATTTGGCTGCAGCCAAATTTCATGGATACTCACCATCCATTGACACTCCAAGTGATTTAGATGATGCCGTTGATACTACAACGGCCTTCATCATGGAAGCTTTTAAAGAAACTTGCCCTCTGCGGTCTGTGAAGATCACAGGAGGATCCCTTTGGTGGAACTTTGATCTGGCGAGACTCAGGAAACAATGTAGAAAGAGTTGAAACAGACGACGTTCGGCTGGATCGGAGGCTTTCCGGTCGACTCGCAAGGCCTACCAGAAAGCTCTTCGGTCTGCTGGATCGATCAGCTGGAAAAACCTTTGTACAAATGTTTCCAGTCTGAGTGAAGCCAGTCGGTTAAACAAAATCCTTGAAAAATCTTAGGATTTTCAAGTGAACGAACTTCCTTTGCCAAAAGATGATTTCACTTCCTCTGATGAGGAAGTTTTGGAATGTTTATTCAGTACACACTTCCCCGGATGAACCTGATGGATTTTCTTGTAGTTATGATTATTTATCTGCGGCTCGGAGTATCATAACTATAGAATCGTTTGAGTGGGCACTAAATAGCTTTGCTCCTTTCAAATCTACTGGGGCAGATGGGATTTATCCTATTTTACTTCAGAAGGGATTTGATCATTTCAAGCATGTTTTAAAACAACTAATTGTTTGCAGTTTTGCTGCAGGGTATTTTCACAAATCCTGGCGGGATATTACTGTAAAGTTTATTCCGAAAGTGGGTCGTGCGTCGTATGTAGAAGCAAAGAGCTTCAGACCTGTCAGTTTGACCTCTTTTCTTCTGAAATGCTTAGAACGCATTGTCGATCATTACATCTGTGATGTTCATCTGGCTAATGTGCCTCTTCATGTGCACCAACATGCTTACCAATATGGAAAGTCCACTTTGACTCTTTTACACAAATTTGTTTACGATATCGAGAAGGCATTCGCTGAAATGCAATCCTGCTTGGGTGTTTTCTTAGATATCAAGGGTGCCTTTGACAACGTGCCTTTCGATGCCATTTTGGAAGCCGCACGGGGTTATGGTATATCTCCAATGGTTTCCAATTGGATTCACCAAATGCTCAAAAACAGACATCTCTTCTAGACATTGCGTCAAGCGGCGATTAGGAAATTGAGTGTTTGTGGATGCCCTCAAGGGAGAGTCTTATCACCACTTCTGTGGAATCTTGTAGCAGATACGCTATTGAGGCAACTCAATAATAGCGGTTTTCCTACTTATGGTTTTGCCGACGACTACCTAACATTGTTAGTCGGTATGTGCATCAGCACCCTTTTCGACCTGATGCAAAATGCTCTTCTGGTAGTTGAGGGTTGGTGTCGCCAATAATGTGGCCTTTCGGTAAATCCGAGTAAAACATCTATTGTTCTTTTTACACAAAGGCGAAACCGTAATGGCGCTCGACCTTTGCGTCTCTTTGATACTGATATCAATGTGACTGAACAGGTAAAGTACGTTGGAGTCATTCTTGATTCCAAGCTTTCCTGGACACCTCACATTGAGTTCAGAATCAAGAAAGCTTGTATGGCCTTCGGACAATGCCAGCGAACCTTTGGTACAACTTGGTGTCTTGAACCCAAGTATATCAAATGGATTTACATATCTGTGGTTCGGCCAATATTTGCCTATGGATGTCTTGTGTGGTGGAAAAAGGGTGGAATGAGAACGATCCAATCAAAATTAGGCCACCTCCAAGGGATGTGCTTAATGGCGATGTCTGGAGCGTTCTCTTCAACTCCCACGGCGGCGCTCGAAGTTCTCTTTGACGTTGCCCCACTACACATTCATCTCAAACAAGAAGCACTTTCTTGCACTTACCGTCTATGGGTACTCGGCTTACTAGAGGAAACTCCTGTGAACCGCAGTTCAACACACACATCGTTGTTTCCACTATTGGTGAATTGGAACAAAGTGGTCCTTGTTCCAAGTGATCTTACAATTGCTTGCAATTTTCCATATAGGACATTTTCCACGAAATTCCCTTCCCGGGAAGAGTGGACATCTGTATATCTGGAGAGAAGTATTTCAGACGGCATCGTATGTTACACTGATGGCTCCCTTCTCGAAGGTCGAGCAGGTGCTGGTGTTTATTCTCGTGAGCTAAGGCTGCATCAGTCTTATTCACTTAGTAGACACTGCAGGCCAAAATCTTTGCTCTTATGTGCGGAGTGCAATCAGCAGCACATAATGAGCAAAGTAATATACTTCTGTTCAGAACAAAACACTTGCTTCGGCTAACTCTAGGTTAAAGTTAGTTATCGATTGTCAAAATCAAATTGAGGAGCTGAGCTCAGCAAATGTTGTTCACCGTGTATGAGTATCTGGCCATTCTTCCATCGCTGGAAATGAATTGGCTGATGAGTTAGCTCGCACTGGAGCATCACATGACTTCATTGGCCCTGAGCCAGCAATACCGGAATACAAGTGTTGGGTAAAGCTTCAGATTGACACCTGGGCTGCCACTCAGCACAAGCGGTTCTGGAATAGTTTACAATCATGTCGTCAAACAAAATTGTATTGTACTGAGCCTTCTCTAGGGGTGGAGAAATATCTAACCAATCTGTCAAAGCAGAATTGCAGCATGCTGGTCAAAGCATTGACTTATGCCGGGGCCCGTGGCGTAGTGGCTACACGTTCGCTTCATAAGCGGATAGTCATGGGTTCGATCTACGCCCCGGCACTTCGTCAGTTGCTCTTCCCCCCGAGAGCGGCTGGCACTTGACCCTCTTCTGAGCTCTCATAGCTTAAACGGACCCGGATAATTGGATAACGGCGAACGGCAACCCCTAATGGACGACCCCCAATCGGACTGGAAAAGGAAAAACAACCACACATCATTTCATCATCGTGCTCATCATTCTACCAAGGACAGGGTAGAAAAGTGAAAGCAGCAGATAGGCAAACCAGTTCGATAAAGTAGAATAAAAATATAATAGAATACTTTTAGGCGCTGTACAAACTGTAAGTGCAGCCGCCAATTGGAATCGCTCACGTAGTGCCCTAGTGGACAAAAGAGCTGTAAAATAGGTTAAGTGATTAAGAATAAAAAAAAACTCTAAGGCAATTTAAAAAAAGGGCTGTGACTGGCCACTGCTTACTCAGCTATCACATGGCGAATATTCAGCAAGCTGATTCATTTGCATGTGATAGCTGTGAATCCGATTATGAAACTTCGTATCATTTGATAAGTAACTGTAGAGTTTTTGCGCAACTGTGTTTCCGAGTACTCGGTAAACTAGTGGAGCGAACCTGGTGTGATGGTTAGAACACTTGACTATCACGCCGAGGACCTGGGATCGAATCCCACTCCCGACAAACTCGCAAAATGTGAGTTCTTCCTTCGGAAGGGAAGTAAAGCGTGAGTCCCGAGATAAACTAGCCTAGGGCTAAAAATCTCGTTAATACAGACAAAAAAAAAAACTCGGTAAACACTTATTAAGTGAAACTGACTTAAGAAACCTGAATCTTCAGGACGTTCTGTTGGTTTTGACCCGCTGTGGTAAATAGCTATAGGCTCTCTTTACGCTTTATGCGCTATTACAGTGCTCTTTTCAGGGCGCTGTTTAAACCCATTGTGCTACGCTTATGCGTGTATGACGATCCTATTCCCTTACCTGTCCTTTCTCCTCTCCCATCCTTTTTCAATTCCCTTCTCCCTCAGGTAAATGATGAATAGGCTCGTGTTCATGACGATGGCACAAATTTCCCAAACGGAGAAGAACGTGCCTCTGGATTCGACCTACTGATACCTGATACCACCCACTTGTCTGATTTGTAAAGGGAAATCCGTGAACAACAGGCATCCAAGGTGCCCGGCCTTCAAGAAAGCCGCAATGAACAGATCATAGTGCAAGTAATGCAGCTGAACTTGAACCACTACTGGGACGCAGCTCAGCAAATGCTTTATCAGGCGGTTTCTGAATGGCGGACGGATATCGCCATCATAGCGGACCCGTACCGAGTACCCGCCGGAAACGGCAATTGGGGCACGGATGGGTCCAGGAAAATGGACCACGATATGGACGACAAATAAATACCCCGTCCAGGAGTTGGTATCTACTACCTATGAGGGCTTCGTGGTCCCCAAAGTAAACGGGGTCTTCTTCTGTAGCTGTTATGCGCATCCGCGGTGGCCAATCGAGCAGTTCACACAGATGCTGGACTACCTATATGACGACCGTGCTGACGGGGCGAAGGCCGGTGGAAAAAGCGGCCGTGGAATGTGGAAGCCGTTTCACGAACCACCCGGTCAGATCCTGCTAGAGACACTGGCCATACCAGATATCGATCTGGCTAATTTCGGCACCAAGAGTCTTAACGGTGCGGAGTTGATTATTGACGTTACGTTTTGTAGTCCTGGCCTAACAATTAGTTCGAACTGGAGAGTAGACGATGTCTACACTCACAGCGATCACCTGGTGGTTCGCTACAGTATCAACTACAACAACAGCAGGCAGCGAGTAGAAGAAAGGCGGCTAGGCCAAGGCCATGTCTTCGGAGGTGGAAGGCACTACGCCGTGAGCGAAACCTACTTCATTTAGACGGCGACGAACTGCTAGCGGTGCTCTCGCATGCGTGCGATGCATCCATGCCTAGTCGTGTCTAGCCTAGAAATGGGAGGACACCGGCCTACTGGTGGACTCAATCGCTTGCGAACCTGCGCCACGCCTGCCTACGGATTAGGCGGCAGATGCAGCGAGCACGAACTGAGGAAGAGCGAAACGAACGGCGGGTGGTGTTCGCCGCTACTTAAACTACGCTGTAGTCCGAGATAAGGGCAAGTAAAACGGACTGTTTTGAGGGTCTCTGTCAGAATGCTAATGTGAATCCGTGGGGTGATGCCTGCAGGATCGTGATGGCCAAGGCAAGAGGTGTAATGGCTCCTACAGAGCAATCTCCAGAAATGTTGGAGAGGATCATCGAGGAACTTTTTCCGCGCCATGATCCTAGTCCTTGGCCTCCTCTCTTAGGGTAGCCGGGGACTAGGGCTGGCGATGAGGAGAGGGTCACCGAAGTGGAATTTGCGGGGATAGCAAAGTTTCTTAGCGTAGATAAGGCCCCAGGCTCGGACGGAGTTTTGAACTTGGCCTTAAAGGTAACTGTTTCGGAGCTTTCCGAGATGTTCAGATCTGCTATGCGGAAATGCCTGGACGAGGGAGTTTTCCTAGAAGCATGGAAGAGACACAGTCTGATTCTATTGCCAAAGGCGAAAAAACCACCCGGAGACCCGTTGGCATAAAATACCAATATGCTTGATCGACATGGCGGGGAAGGTGCTCGAAAAAATGATCCTCAATAGAATGTTGAGGTTCACCGAGGGCGAAAATGGTCTTTCGAGTACCCAGTACGACTTCCGGAAGGGGAGGTCCAACCTAGACGCTATCTTGTCGGTTTCAAAAACCGCCGAGAAAGCAGTCCAGCCTAAGAGGCGGGGAATTCGCTTCTGCGCGGTAGTGACTCTGGATGTAAGGAATGCATTTAACAGCGCCAGCTGGTCTGCTATTGCCGATGCGCTCTTGCTCTTGGGGATACCGGAGTATCTGTACAAGATTCTCGAAAGTTACTTTCAGAATCGTGTACAAGTCTACGACACGGAGGTGGGTCGGAAGCAGAGTTGCACTCTGTCACTGTCAATGGTAAGCAAATCGCTGATTTTGATAGGCCGACTGCGATCCAAGTCAGCGTGCGCTCTATTGTGTCACCGTGACTTTCCTTGTTCCATCAGAACTGGACTGACTGTGATGGTTTGTGGAAATAACTGATAAGCCATCTCTAAAATTCGTTTAAAAATCCAAATGAAGATTTACGAAGATGATATTTTGATATGTGGTACAAAATAACAAGTTTTGCATGTTAATCACAAAAAGTTTCAGTTTTGGCGAAAACCACTAAAATATCACAACAGTTGCAATGATTGTGATCTAGAGTACGGGTCAATAGGTCGTACCCTGTCATTGTTGTTTTGATAATGAACGGCCTGGAGTGATAGTGACGATTGTGCAATATCAGTAGTCACCTGATTAGACTGATATTGCGTAACTCTGGTCGGAAGTGCTTTCACATAACCTCAGAAAGCCCGCAAGGTTTCATCCTGGGTCCGGTGTTATGGAATGTCATGTACGACGAGGTGTTGAGGTTAGAGTATCCAGTGGGAGTGGAGATTGTCGGATTTGCCGACGACATTACGCTCGAGATCTACGATGAGTCGATCGAAGACGTGGAGTTGACTACTGCCCACTCGATCAGGGTTGTGAAGGCGTGGAGGAGGTCCGAGAAACTGGAGAGGGCTCAACACAAAACTGAGGTGGTGGTTGTGAACAGCCGAAAGTCGGAGCAGCGAGCAGAGACCAGTGTAGGCGAGTGCACTATCCCGTCGAAGCGCTTCGTCAAACACTTGCGTGATTATCGACGATAAGCTTCTTCGGTAGCCACGATGACTACGCCTGTAAAAGAGCCTCCACAGCTATTGCGTCACTGTCCTGGATGATGACCAATAGGTCTGCGGTGTACGCCAGTGAGCGTAAGCTTCTGGCTAGTGTTGCTACGTCCATATTTAGGTATGGCGGCCCGGCGTGGGGCACCGCGCTAAGTACTAAATGCTACCGACGGAAGCTGGAAAGTACTTACAGGCTTATGTGCCTGAGGGTTGCGAGCGCGTACCGTACCGTGTCACACGACGCTCCCTGCGTCATTACTGGTATGGTGCCTATCAGCATTCTTAACAGTGAGGACATGGAGTGCTTCGAAATGCGCGGCACAAGAGGCATACGCAGGACTGTCAGGATGGCCTCTATGGTCAAATGGCAGGGCGCGTGGGACAGTTCCACCAAAAGAAGGTGGACCTATAGGTTGATACCGAGGGTAGATAGTTGGATTAATAGGCGCCATGGGGAAGTCACATTCCACCTGACACAGGTCCTTACAGGTCATGGTTGCTTTCGACAGTATCTACACCGTTTCGGGCATGCGGATTCTCCCGAATGCCCAGTGTGCAATGGTTTAGAGGAAACAGCGGAACACGTTTTGTTCGTGTGCCCGCGTTTTCGCACAATGCGTGACCGCATGCTTGGCACATGCGGGGAGGACACAACTCCGGACAATTTGGTCCAGAGGATGTGTAGGGATGAGTTTGGCTGGAACGCCGTTTCAACAGCTATCAGAGGAGGTGGCGCGTGAACTCGGAGAATGGCTACACAGATAAAAATAATGAGATTTACACGTCATGTAAACTTCAGTTTAGTCATGTAAACTTACTTTTATGATGGTTTACATGATATAGCATGTAAATTTGTGTTATATGTCATGTAAACACACAGTGTCATGCTGAATTACATGACATATAATGGAAGTTTACATGATATTTTATGAGTTTTACATGATATGTCATGTAAACTTCTGTGATATCCCACGCTCCAATTATGTGCATCATATGTCACAGAATTTTACACTCCTTTTTCGATCTGTGTAGTCCAGATGCAGTACAAGAGGTGGTCCCGGGGGTTGGGAGTCGGCTTCGTAGGTCATACCAGTGCCCTGCGGTCGAGATCGACCCTTACAGCGATTAAGTGGCCGCGGAGAGGAAGTCCTGGTAGCGTTGTTGTCGTGGCGTCGGTCTACTGGGTTCTGTCCAAGCCCGCGGTTGGAAAGGTGTCCCCGGTAAGGGCCACGGCAGGTGGAGACCCAACTGTCAGCAACCTTCTGGTGCAGTTGATAGGGCCTGAAGGGTAGTGATACCCTTGCCTTCAGCAGGTCAGTTCTGGTTGCATGTATGCCTCCGTTTCTTGATGTTTGCAAAAAAGTTGGGCGCGGGCATGGGGTTGACCCTGCCCGCGTTCCGAGGACAAAGGGAGTGGTGAGGATCACTCGGGAAACTGACTAAGCGCCATCATGCTGTCGTGATGGACTCTCCAAAGCGAGTCATCGATGTTCGTTGTTGCAGGCTACGCAGCTAACCTTGAGCAGATTTCCCCCTATGGTTTAGAAGGGAAGAAAATATGCCTTCATTAAGAACATTCACGGTTTTAGATGCAAAAAAAAACAAGCTGCCATGGATATGCCAACCATTTTCCAAATTCACTCACCATATTCCCATTCCTATCGCCTTACGCCGGCCCTATTCAATTACCCATACATGCATTCCCCTCCAACACTCACCCCGTTCCATTGTCGAAAAGCAGTGAACAATAATTGTTGTTCTAAAGGCCTACACATTGTCCTACTGGAGGAGTTCAAGCTCCGCCAGAACAGCAGCAGCCGAAGCAGCCGATGATGATGCCCACTGACGATGATGATGGGTGCGCCTAAAACCCACCCACGCACGCAAAAGCCTGAGGTTTGACGTAAGCACCGAAAGCTCCGAACGTGGACTACCACCGATGCGAGGGGGGTTGGCAGCGTTCGGGTCGGCTAGTGAGTGAGCTTTTTCCCGTCGTTCTCTCGGTTTTTCACGCGTGAGAGAGTTTTCACGCGCTCGTGCGAGCAAACGGTGACGTCGTTTTTCGGGAGCGATGGAGAACTGCCGCCGTCGTCGTCGTCGCCGTCGCAGGCCACCACCAATGGCAGCAAGGACACCCACGTGCTTTTCCCTAGCACTGCTGCTGGCTGCTGGCTCTAAAAATTATCCCCACACTCCGGCGCTGTGGAAGCGAAAACGGGTGATGAAGGGTACGTACACATATCCAACCAAGGACCGACTGTCGTCCGAAGAACCGAAGAACGGCTGCTGTCGTCGTCATCACACCGGCGACGACGGCGGCGGCGACGGTGGACTGGATTCAGATGGCGGTGATGCTTTTGTTCTGATTCGGTTGTGCTTCTGCGGCTTCTGGCTGACTGACTGACTGGCTGGCTGGCTGCTGTTGCGTTCTATGTTTGTTCACGGTCTTCTTTTGGGTTGCCTTTTCATCACACATAACAGCACCGCCGGTGTGGAAACCGAATAACTAACTTCTTGCTCGGTGGATTCGTGGATGGATGTTTTTTAATTCATGCAAATTTGGGCATCTGCTTGGAGAGGTGATGAAAAATGGATCAATCTTTAGGTTTGGATTGTACTGAAACGATCTAACATTAGTTGCCAAAACCGGAAGAGAACGGTAAGATAAATAAGCTGCAAGAATTACGAATAGCAACCCTGCAAAAGTTGTGTTCGGAAATTAACCAGATTGTACGATAGTGACGTGGAGCCCATATAGCCACAGCTGCGAAGGCCTAGGTGGATATCCAGCATGATCATGCTGGGGTTGGCGGGTTTGATTTCCGGACTGTCCTGGAACTTTTCGTAATAAAAAGTTCTTGACTTCCTAGAGCATAGAGTATTTTCGTGCCTGCCACACGATATACACATGCGAAATGGCCATTGGCTGAGGAAGCTCTCAGTTAATACTGTGCACTTGCACAGAGCACTTGCTCATAGTATAGTACAGGAAGCTGAGAAGTAGGCTTTGTCCCAGGGGACGTTACGCCAAGAAGAGTAAGGAGGACAGGAGGTACCTGTAATATGTAGCAGGAGAACTTCAATCTACATTGCTTGTTTTTTTTATTCTTAATCACTTAACCTAATTTACAGCTCTTTTGTCCACTAGGGTACTACGTGAGCGATTCCAATTGGACGCTGCACTTACACCTTGTACAGCGCCTAAATGTATTCTATTCTATTCTACTGTATTGAACTGGTTGCCTTTGTGCTTCTTTCACTCTTCTACCCTGTCCATGGTAGAATGATGAGCACGATGATGCTGATGTGTGGCTGCTGTTCCTTTACCAGTCCGATTGGGGATCCATTGTGAGTTGCGGTTCGCCGATATCCAAATTCCGGGTCCGTTAGAGCTATATGCTCCGAAGAGGGTCAAGTGCCAGCTGCTCTCGGGGGGAAGAGCAACTGACGAAAAATTGCAAGTGCCGGGGCTGGGTTCGAACCCATGACCATCCGCTTATGAAGCGAACGTGTGGACCACTGCGCCACGGGCCCCGACTACATTGCTTGTTGTCAGGATATTTTTTTGTATCTGTCAAAATTTCATCTATTTCGAAATTTGCCAGATGCACATCATGAGCGATGATTCTCTCATATTTTTTTAAAAAGAAGAAACATTGTTTATTTTTATCACCTATGTTTTGTTCTAAAAATAAAATTGTCTAATAACAAAGCTAATTTTCTTTGATGCTTTTGTTTCCCTTAATGTATTGTTTAATCTTCTAGAGTCAAGACTTTTTCATCTCCGTGAGATGAATCAGACGAACAATGTTTGGAACGTGAAATGAACACGTGCAACAGCACCCTCGAAACGCTCCCATTTGTTTTCACTGTCCAACTTGATCTAGGTAATCTCGTGAGATCAAAACTGTACAAAAAGATGTTTCAAACACGTGCTTCAAAGCAATAAACGTTTCATCGGAAGTAGAAACGCGAGGAAGTAAACATGTTTTGTTTTGAGCAATTGGGGTCAAAAAATATTCGGGCGGGTGTGATCCCACACACCACTTTTGTATCCTGTAGCTGTACTGCCTCAGATCACAAAACTGTCCGATATCAATATGAAACCCAGCAAATATTGGACACACATGTGATCATAGGCAGTACAGCCTATCTATCGTTCTCTCTGCAATCCACGCCTTCTTGTACCAACCGGATCTGTCGCGAACACCAACGTTGCAGGGTTGTTTTCCGGCATTCTTGCAACATGCCCTGTCCATCGTATCCTTCCGGCTTTGGCCACCTTCTGGATGCTGGGTTCGCCGTGAAGCGCAGCAAGCTCGTGGTTCATCCTTCTCCGCCACACATCATTCTCCTGGACACCGCCGAAGATCGTCCTTAGCACGCGTCGCTCGAAAACTACGAGTGCTTGCAGGTGCATCTTGAGCATGGTCCATGTCTCGTGTCTGTACACACCAAACGCTTTGAGCAAAATTTTGCTGAATTACGCTGAGCTGAAGGATCAAGCAAAACTTTTTGTCGAACTTTCACCAAAGTTTGTTGAATTTCAGCAAAACTTTTGTTGAAAACTTCAGCTCGGGAAAATTCAGCTGAAACCCTCAATCGATTTTTAGTGTGTATATGACCACTGGTCTTATTTGCGTTTTGTTCACGGTGCATTTGGTGCGTGGGTGAATCTTTTTAGGCCACTTCTGGAGCCTGTAGTAGGCCCGACTTCCGCTGATGATGCTCTTTCGAATTTCACGGCTCACGTTATTGTCAGCCGTCAGTAAGGATCCGAGGTAGACGAAGTCCTCCACCACCTCGTAGGTATCCCCGTCTGTCGTAACATTACTACCTAGACGGACCAGGTTATGTCCGGTTCCGCCCACCAGCATGTACTTTGTGTTCTGAGGTATTCATCAGTCCGACCCTTGCTGCTTCGCGTTTCAGGCGGGTGTACAACTCTGCCACCGTTCCAAATGTTCCGGCGATAATGTCCATGTCGTCCACAAAGCACACAAATTGACCGGATTTTGTGAAAATCGTTCCCCGGCTATTGAGCCCGGCTCGTTGCATCATACCTTCCAGATCAATGTTGAAGAGTAGGCATGAGAGTCCATCACCTTGTCGCAGTCCCCGGCGAGATTCGAATGAACTAGATAGTTCACCCGAAACCCTTACGCAATTTTGCACACCGTCCATCGTTGCTTTAATCAGTCTAGTCAGCTTCCCAGGAAAGCCGTTTTCGTCCTTGATTCTCCATAGCTCTGCGCGGTCGATACTGTCGTATGCCGCTTTGAAGTCGATGAACAGGTGATACGTTGGGACATAGTATTCACGGCATTTCTGGAGGATTTGTCGTACGGTAAAGATCTGGTCCGTTGTCGACCGGTCGTTGATGAAGCCAGCCTCATAACTTCCCACGAACTCATTCGTTTTAGGTGACAGACGACGGAAGATGATCTGGGATAGCACTTTGTAGGCAGCATTCAAAATAGTGATCGCCCTGAAGTTCTCACATTCCAAATGGTCGTTTTTCTTGTGAATGGGGCAGATTACCCCTTCCTTCCACTCCTCCGGTAGCTGTTCGGTTTCCCAGATCCTGACTATCATCCGATGCAAAAGTTGGCCAACTTTTCTGAGCCCATCTTGATGAGTTCAGCTGCGATACCATCCTTACCAGCTTCTTTGTTGGTTTTGAGCTGGTGAATGGCATCCCTAACTTCCGTCAGCGTGGGAGTTGGTTCATTTCCGTCCTCCGATGCACTGGCGTCGTCGTTTCTTCCGTTGCCGTGGGCTCCCGTGCCTACGTTCTCCACGCCATTCAGGTGCTGATAGAAGTGCTGCTTCTACCTTTCCCTCACTTCACGTCCGTCCATCAAGAGGCCTCCATCCTTATCCCTGCAGATTTCGGCTCGCGGCACGAAGCCGTTTCGGGATGCGTTGAGCTTCTGATAGAACTTTCGTGTTTCTTGGGAACGGCACAGCAATTCCATTTCTTCACACTCCGCTTCTTCCAGGCGGCGCTTTTTCTTCCGAAAGAGGCGGGTCTGCTGTTTCCGCTTCTGTTTGTAACGTTCCACGTTCTGCCGTGTCCCTTGCTGCAGCATTACCGCCCTCGCTGCGTTCGTCTCCTCCAAAACCGTTCTGCACTCTTCGTCGAACCATTCATTGGGGAGACTTGATCCAATAAAATTCCATTCGGAAGCCTTTATTTGCTTGGAATTCTATCATATTCAATGATAAAATGCGTCAGATAATCTCAAGTTTCCCCATTTTCAAAATGAAGCATATTCTTACAATTATAAGGAATTCTTACAATTTTAAATACACAATTTTCATAAAAAATACAAGAAATCTTGAAAAGAAAATTAATAGGAAGCCTCTGAAGTTATTTTACCTTCAAATGAAATCAGGCCAAACATTTCAATAGGTCCTATCTGCATTTGAGAGGCTCTCTTTGTTCACTTTCTCTTTCAATTATTGCAATGCAATGGTACACTTTTCAACTATTTTTGCAGTACAAATCAAAAGACGATTGTTTTGACCATCATTCAATGCAAGGAGACAATCATAATACAAATAAACAGCTAAGATATTAACGAAAGAGAGGGAAACCAAAGAGAGCCTCTCTTCTGCAGATAGGACCTTTAGACATGTTTGGCCTGAAATGTGCTCAAAAGGAGATCGAGTGTGACCCATTTTTGTAAAATACATCATGCCTCCATAAAAAAGCAGTTTTGAAAACTTTAACACCCAATTAATGCTTGTCTGTTGTGTATAAACTTGCCATAGATGTTGATCTGCCATTCTGTACGAAAATTGCATCTAGTTTTGTCCTTGTACCGACTTTTCGAACCCTCTTCGAATGAGTGTAATCAGTTTCGTACCTTTTAATTCCGCCCTATGTTGCTTATACTTTGACAGATACGCGTATTTTGACTAGCACTTGTAATCTTCCTCAGTGTCAGTTATCCACTTATGACACTGAGGAAGATTACAAGTGGTAGTCGAAATACGCGTATCTGTCAAAGGATAAGCAACATAGGGTGGAATTTAAAGGTACGAAACTGATTACACTCATTCTAGTTTTGTGTTTGCCTTAAAGTTACAAGCAAATTAAGAAAAAGGGATGAAGTCTACTCAGCCTCCCCTATTCGCATGATTTAGAAACACTTCGGGTTACATCGATGGAAACATCAAAAGTACATACTCGACGAGAAAGTAACTATCACCACTAGTTGGATAAATCTGGGTTTTTTGTTATAATATCATAGCTGAATCCTTTTGGAAATTACTAAATCTTTTTAGGTCAACCCAGAGTTTACTCCTTGATTTCTCTCAAAAATTTTCTCCAGTTTGATTTACTCTTATACTGCATATACTCATCTCAGAACATAATCGTATACATATGTCAATTGACATACTCCCGGAACGATCCTTGGAAGGATTTTTTGAAAGTATTCTCTCAAATGATGAAATTCTTGGAAAAAACCTAGAATTCTCCTGATTGTATTGGAAAAATGTCTGGAGGAATTTAAAAAGCAATTCCAAGAGTAATTCGTGGTGCATTTTCTAGAGAAATTTCGGGAGGAAACCCTGGGAGAATTCCGAAAAAATCTTCTCTGGGTGAATTCCTGAAAAAAATGCTGGAGAAATGTCTGAAAACGCTTCTAGTATCTAAGTACTTATATGTTAAAAGTAAGTCATAGTGACTGTAAAAGAATTGCAGGACCAATTTCTGAAGAAACTCTTTTGCAAGAGCTAAGGGGTATTGTTGAATGAATTCATGGATGGATTCCTGAATAAATCTGTGGATGAACTCCTCAAAGATTTCTCGGCGATAATTGTGGAAGAAGTTCTGGATGACTTCTTAGAGAATATACTGACTCCTATATCCCTCTAACATTATCTTAAAGTTTTCTTATACAAATCGATGGAGGAATTCTTCTAGAAATCCTTCCTGGGGAAATTTCTAAAGGAATCCTTGTAGGATTTCCTAGAAAAATTCCTGGAGAAATTACCGTAGTAATTTATGAAGGAATTCCTGGAAGTATCACTGGATCAATTTCGGAGGAATTTCTGAAGAAATCCCTGGCGTAATTTCCGAAGGAATTCCTGGTGGATTTTTTAAAGGTATTCTTGAAGAAGTCCCTGAATGAAATCCAGGAGGAATGCCTGGAGGAATTGCTGTACAAATTTCGGGGGGGGGGGGGGGGTATTCCTAAAGGAGTTCCTGAAGGAATTCCTAGAGCAATCCCAAGAGGATTTCCTAAGGGAATTCCTCAAGGAATGTCTGAAAGAACCCCTGGAGAAATTCCTGGAGACATGGCTTTGTAAATTCCTTGAGAAATCTCTAGAACAATTCCTTGATAAATCTCTAGAGGAATTCCTGGAGGAATTCATGCAGAAATTCCATGAGCAATCCCTAGAGAAAATCTATGGAGGAATTCCTGGAGGAATTCCGGGAGGAATCCCTGATGAAATTCCTGGGGAAATCTCTAAAGGAATTCCTTGAGGTATAACTGGAATAACTCGAGGAATTCCTAGAGGAATCTCTAGAGGAATTCCCGGATCAGTCCCTATAAGATTTTTTAGAGGAATCCCTTCAAGAATCCCTGGAGGAATCCTGAAAAAAAAACCTGGAGGATTCCCAGGAAGAATTCCTGAAAAAATCAAAGGAGAAATTCCTGAGGGAATTCCAGATGAGTTTCTGAAGAAATCGCTGAAATTCCTGAGGAAATCTTAAATCTAAAACTACTTAGGAATCCCTAAAAGAGTACGTTGAGGAACTCTCTTGGGGAAATCCCTGTAGCTGTTCCTGGAGGAATACTAGGAGAAGTTCCCGAAGAAACACCAACAGAAATCTCGGAAGCAATCCCAAGAGAAATTCCTTAGGAAATCTCAAAACAGCTCCTGAAGGAAATCGTGGATTAATTCCAGATTACCAGTAAAGTATATTTCGACGCCCACATTAAAACGAACTCCGTTGGTTTACACAAGGTGTCTTTCAAACCAACGGAAGTAGACGGTACTACTGTTTGGATTACTTACGAATTTCTTGAAGATATTACTTGTAGGATGTTTGATACTGTGAACATTCATAGCAATAGCATTAGCATTAGCATAGCAGAATTTTGGAACTGCTGCGGTGTACTTGTCAAGGCTTTGCGGTGTACCAAGTGCACCACGGCACACGATCTAAAAACCCTGCCCTAGATGAATTCTTGAAGGAATCTATTAACGAATCACTGTAGCAAGCTTTGGAAAAAAAAATCCAGGAGGAATTGTTAATACTTATGTAGTTTACGAATCTAGGAACTGTCGTTGGGGGTGAGAATGGGTCAAAAATCCTTTCATTATTGGTATATGATCTTTGCCTCAAAAGTGGCACTTTGAAAAGGCCTTATTTCCAAGGTTTTTTCGATGATTTATCATAAATTAACTTATTGCTCTAGAAACATCATTTTTTGACAAAAACTGTTGGCAATTACGAGGATGACATCATAAAATTTGATTAGATATTCGCAATATTTGATGAGATATTTCAGATAATGTTTTGACCCAATCTCGCCACTCTGATCCATTTTCACTCCCAACCAGTGCTGTCATGGTAAAATCAGAGCTGGTTACTCAAGGTTTCAAATTTTAGCGCCCCCTATACTGGTACGCCTCCAAGGAAATGACTTTACTATTGCACCTTATTTAGAATTATTCCAGGAAAACTCTTTCATGCATTGTTATTTCGCGAAATTTTCCTGTAATTATCGCGAAAGGGACATTCTTGCTGGAACTCCTTTTATGAGTTTCGCGAGAACTCTTCTTCAAACTACAAGAAAACTGTCAAGAATTGCTTCCAGAGAAACCACCGGAAATTCCATTGAGGGTTCCTTGATAAATCCTCACGAAATTCCCAAAGGAATTTCCAAAATAATCTGAAATGTTTACAGAAACAAGATTCTCGCTGGGTATCTGAAAGTACCTTTTAGTATCCTTTCTAAATGCATCCCTGGATTTCCCCATGGATTTCTTTGAAAATTTCTTAAGGTGTTCCTCCAACTATTCTTTCAGAAATTCCCACAGAAATTTTCTTATGCACTTCTTCAGAAATTTCTCAAAAAAAATCCAAAAAGATTAATTTTGAAATAAGTCAATGGGTTTCCTCAGAAATGTCTTCTGAAATTCCTCCTGGGATTCGATAACGGATTCTATAAGAAATTTATTAAATGATTGCTGCATTAGTACATGCTTTTCTTCTTCCATGTAATTATTCAAACATTTCTGAAGGAATTCCTCCACAAATATGGCCAGGATTTTACTAAGAGATTTTCTTTGAGATTTCCCTGATATTTCTCAGCAAATACTGTTAATTCCTCCTCGCGTTTCTTCAAAATATGCAATTCTAGAAAAAAAAAATGCAAATATTCTTAGATTGTTTCAGAATTTTCTCTAGGGTTTTCGTTAAGAAATTCAAACTTTTTTCAGAAACTCTTTTTATACATTTTTGTTTGAATTGCACCCAGGTTCCTACCAGTGTTTCTCCATTTGTTCAGATTTTTTCTCGGGCATTTATTTGAGAATTCCTCTAGCAAATTCTCAATAGATACTCCTCCAATATTAGGTATTCCTCCAGGCAATGCATTGCTTTGGATTTCTTCAGACCTTCCTTCTGGAATTCTCTAATTTTTTTTCCTAAGGGTCTCTCAACAATTCTTACGGAAATCACTCCAAAATCTATCCCTTGGAATTTTTCATGAATTTTTTCAAGAATTTTTTTTATGTATACTTGCAAAAGGCTTTTTCAGTTCTTTCAGGTATTATTTCAAAGATTCCTTCAATCTCAATCATTCTTTATTTTATGTCTTCAGTGATTCTTAGAAGTCCTCAATTTTTTAAAGTATCTGCAGGATTTCCTTCAAAAATTTCTCCAGAAAGTAGTTTAGGGATTTCTGTGTACAAATTTCTTCAGAAACTGTATAAGAAATTCCATCAGAGGTATCTCCTGGAGTTCTTCCAAGGATTCATTCAAGAAATGTTTCAATTGTATCTCCAGGAGTTTTTTTTAGAGGTTTCTTGAGACAATCATTCATGGAAATCATAGAAATTCTTCCGTAGATTACTTCAAGAATTCTTTAGTAGTTTTGTGAAATTTTTGGAAGAGCTTCATAAAATCCCTTGAGAAATATCCGAACAAATTGTGCAGGGCTTTTTCAAGCTTTCACAGGAGATATTACTGATGCAACCGCTAGAATAATTTCTAAAAAAAAAACTCCGAACGATTTTGAAGGTAAAAATATCTTCAAAAGGAAGTTCCGAAGGAATCCCAGCAAGATTTTCTGAAAGAAACCCTGAGGAGTTCTGTGATCAGGAAGGCGAACTCTACCCTTATCGATTATATTTGCCTGAAGTGTCAGCTTGAACCTGTCATTCCATGAACGGATGAGTACACTTAATCGAAACTCCACACTTGGGTGCATGTAGTTTTGGTAGTGAAGATATCTTCAGTAAAATCCCTGCAGAAATCTTGGGAAGTACTTTTGAATCTCTGGAGTAATATCATGAAAAAAAATCCCCGGGAAACTCTTGAAGGAATCCAAGGAAGAATGTCTTAAAACTTCCTGGAGAAACTTCTCGGTTAACCCTTGGCTGAATTCCTAGAAAAAAACTAATTCCTAGAGAAATCCTTCAACAAAATTCTTGGAGGATTTTCTTGAAGCATTCTTGCAAAAATCTTTCTTAAAAATCCGTGGATAAATTGTTGGAGGTATTCTTAGAGGAAATGCCGGATAAATTTCTGGGGGAATACATCGAGAAATATTTGGAGGAAATCTTGAAGGAATCTCTATTTAAACTTCTGCCGAAATCTCTGGAGTGATTCCTGCCCGAATTACTGAAGGTAATAACATCAAAATTTCTATTATTATTATTATTATTATTATTATTATTATTATTATTATTATTATTATTATTATTATTATTATTATTATTATTATTATTATTATTATTATTATTATTATTATTATTATTATTATTAGCTTTATTTACGAGGCCTAGGGCTGAAGCTGCTCAAAATATCTAGAAGAATTTCTGCAGTTTTTAAAGGAATCTCTGCAGAAGTTTCTGGGCACATTCTTGTGAAAAATTACAATGGAATCTCCAGAACAATTCCTGAACTTATCTGTTGGAATTTCTTAAGGAACATCTAGAAAATTTTCTGAAGAAACCAATGAAAATTTACTAAAAATCATTGAAATAATTTCTAATCGCTGTAGAAAACTTTGAAGGAATCCTTGGAGAGATTTCCGATGATTTTTTAAGCGAATCCTCTGAAGAATTTCTTTCTAGTGGAATTTTATAAGAAATACATATAAATCCACCGTAAAAAAATACTGAAACATTTCTTAAAGAATTTCTGAAAATATTTCTCAAAAAATAGCTGGGGGTGTTTGGAAGAAATCCATGGAAGTTTTCTATGGAATTGGAATCCTTGGACAAATTTTAGGAGGAATCTCATAAGCAATATTTGAAGGAAATTTTTATACAAACGCCTGGAAGAATATCTGAAGTTGTTTATGTAAGAACTTCTGGAGGAGTCTGTGAAAGATTTTCTGAAGAAATTCTTGGAGAAATTTCTGGAGGAACTTTTGATTTTCTTGTATTTTCTGAAGGAATCCTTGGATGATTCTCAGAAAGAATTCTCGTATGGATCATTGAGATGATTTTTTAAGAAAACTAATGTAAGCTGTATTTAGATGCATTTTTATAGAAATAGAGAATCCTCTAACGTAAATTCTGGTGAAAAGTCTAGAGCAAATTCTGAAGCGATGATAGAAAAAAATGAAAGAAAAATTCCAAAAATTCCCTATTCCATAAAAGAGCACACCTGCGGGTGCGCTCAAGGTTGGAATATTCACAGGGGTAATTTATCGTTATTTCATGTGGAAGCATAATATATAATAAGAAACCTAGTTTAATCAAACAATCTGTGCATCCATGACGAAGATAGTGAACAAATAAATAAAAAGCACTCCTTAGGGTACAAGCTAGGCGTCCTCGTATAGAGAAAACTGCAGGGGATAGACAAAATGATCGGGACAAGCACAATTTTCACTTTTCGAAAAATGTTCAACTAGCTGTAACTTTTCGAAAAGTGCATTAAATATTCTCAAATTTTTACCGTAAGTTCATCAACCACTGATACACAACTAGTTGAAGAACTTACAGTAAGAATATTCGATGCACTTTTCCAAAAATTACAGCTAGTTGAACATATTTTGAAAAGTGAAAATTTTGCTTGTCCCGATCATTTTGTCTATCCCCTGCAGTTTTCTCTATACGAGGACGCCTAACTTGTACCCTAAGGAGTGCTTTTTATTTATTTGTTCACTATCTTCGTCATGGACGCACAGATTGTTTGATTAAACTAGGTTTCTTATTCTATTCTTAAACTCTAATTTAGACATATTAAAATCGAAATCTGCACTAACTACATTAAAATTGAAAGCACAAAAAGGACTATTTTGACCATAGTTGGTTCTATGAAGCGGGATTGCAAGAAGCGTTGAGCTACGGAATCGTCGTGGTGGAACATTTAAGGGAATTTCACCAAGAAATGTAGGACAATCGATGTTTCCATTGAGGAGATCAAAGACGAACAATCGTTGAAGTTTAACTCTCCTCGCCGCCAAAGATTCTAAATTAATGAGCTGGCAACGGTCTGGATAACTTGGAAGGTTAGTTGGAAGGTTTGTGGGTTAAACCCTTCCCGACTAGAAAGTTCTAACAAAAATATAACATAATTATAACACACCATAATATTTGTAACTCATTGTGATATATCCATGTTCAACATTCTTCTTGGTGTATTTAATACAATATGTATAACTAAATTATATCACATTATGTTATAAATGTTGTTCGATAACTAATTGTAATATAATTGAGTTGTGATTCTTCGATATTTGGATAATAATGTTTCAAAATTGTATCACATTCTGATAGAAACTACCCGGGTAGAGGCTAATGGCAAACAAAGAACAAAATAATAACTGGTTTTGCCATCATATCTCGTTTTGCCATTCTTCTGTTATTATGAAAAACTTAAAATGGCAAATCATTAGCAAAATATACAATCATAACAAATCTTGTCATTGATATGTTATTCATGAATAATGCTAAATAACACATCAATAACAAAAATAACTATCATGGTAAAACTTGCAATTTAGCACCTTTGATAATGAATTGTATAAAATATCAAAACAATAACATAATTTACATTCCTAGCTAAATTTGCCATTATTTTGATATTGTGAGAAACTATTTATAAACATTAGGCACCATAACATATTTTACTCTTAATATACCATTAACTATTATATTGTATATTTCAAGCATAACTTTTCAATTCGACGTATCTCGCAAAAGTAAACAAATCCGGATTCTCAGTTGTGTATTTGATTCGCAATGGATTCTATTTGATGCACATCAATTTATGTTAATTTAGAACTCAAACAAATTAAGAGTTTAATTTGTAAAACGACGTATCTATCTTTTTCGACGCAACGGTGGCTACGTTCATCAAAGTGAATTTGATTTTTAAGTTCGTTTCGTATTGAACTTTTAATTTCCACAAAATAAAACTGTTTTTACATTGATTGATGAACATAAATTTTATTGAAGAAAAAAAAAAGAAATAGCCCATTCTGCTACTTTGAAATAATAACTGAATCTACCATTATTTTAAATTGAATTTGAACAACTAAACCTACCATTATTTTTATCGCCACATAAACAGCTAAATTTGTTCTTATTCTGTTATCAATAACTCAAGAATGTCATATTTTGTTATTCACCGATATCAGTTAATTTGGGTCTTATTTTGTTTTCAATATCTCAATAATAACTTATTTTGTTCTTCAGTTTAATCCGCATGCTTTACCATTACTTTGTTATTACAATGGCAAAATAAGTTATTTTTAAGTTTTTCTGCTACCAAAATTTTGTTATTATTTTTGTTATTTTAACTCTTATTTCAAACAAACAAATAACACATTTTGCCATCCAAACATTCTGTTTTAATGGTAAAATTTGCCATTCTTTTGCCATTAAGCTCTACCCGGGTAGTAATCCAGAAGTTAAAAATCATATCACAATTTGTTATAATTTTGATCTGATAAAAACAAAATAGGTTATTGTCTTGATAAGACCAGTGTGCTTTTTGTTACAATTTTAGTTATTTTAACATCATCTTGCACCTAGTTTATAACATAATACGTAATCAAAAAATACTATAACATCATAACCCAATATAATATAATCTTGATATAATTTTCTAGTCGGGTTCCCATTATCAAAGTTTCATATAGTAGGCGCTTCTGCGCCTTTTACTAAAAATACGAAAAATCCCTTTTTGCCTCCTTCTCTATGTACGGGCTTGGAGGGCGCCCATAGTGGGAGTTTTTTTTTTCTCAATGATTTGACCTCAAGAGCTGGTTACTCAGTGAGTAACTTGGAGTAACCACGATGACACCACTGCTCCCAATGATGGTGTTGAAAAACTAAAACAATCATTTTGATTCCTCAAAACTTGCCGTTTGCCGACTTTGCCGATTTGCATATTCACATATCGGGCACCCATGCCGCTTTAAATCATCTCAAGTCAGGCCCCTCCTGCGCCCCCTCAAAAAAAAAATGCGAACCGAGTGCTGTGACGAGGGAGTTCTTCTTCTTCTTCTTCTTTATGGCTCTACGTCCCCACTGGAACTTAGCCTGCCTCACTTCAACTTAGTGTTCTTTGAGCACTTCCACAGTTATTAATTGAAGGGCTTTCTTTGCCTGCCAGTGCATGGATTTGTACATTGTGTGGCAAGTACAATGATACACTATGCCCAAGGAGTCGAGAAAATTTTTCCGACTGGAACGGGAACCGAACCCGCCGTCTCCGGATTGGCGATCCATAGCCTTAACCACTAGGCTAACTGGAGACCCCAGTGACGAGGGAGTGTTGATAAGTTTTAAAACTTAATAAAATAATTGAATGAAGATAAGAGCACGCTGTAAAGAATACAATAACAAAACATCGAAATACCATCGCAGTTTGAAATCTTAAAATAACTTTAAACTGACTTCCTTCACTTAATAAAACTTTTCACAGAAACACTTTTTTGAATGAATAGTATTCAAATAAGTCTTTCTTTTAGCACGTGGTGGTCCACAATGTTGTGACTGCCAAAGGAGCATACCACTGATTCATCAACAAGTATCCTTGGACAAAATGGCACAGAAGTTACAAACAGAGGCAAGGCACGTGATAAACATTCTTTTTTTTTATCTCTCTTTATCATATTCAGTCGACTATTTTAGCCATTGTTGAATAAATTTGTACTTTTCAACTCTATTTTTGTTCCATCTAAAATGGTTCCGAAGTCAGACACTCTCAACTGCAATCATGGTATAAAACGTGCGAACTCGTGCAACAATATCCTAGGAAAGGGACTATTGTTGTCTTTACAAGCGAAACAATCCGGTTTCATCTGATCCATATTGTACCTTCAAAAAGTATGTTTAACAGCGTGTTCCATGCAAACACGTGTTGTACGTTCATCAACAACTGCAAGCCTTGTTTTGTTCCTAGAATTCTTCAAAGAAAAGATCAGAAGAGTAGATGATTGTTCTCACTGGCAATGCGAAGAGTTTGGGAATTGTTGGACTTGAACCAAAGGACGCTTCTGGATAAATACCGGACAATCTTTTGTTTTAAACACGTGCTTTGCTTAAAATAATGTGAATGGTTTTGAACATGCCTTGGATGCGCTTTACCTTCTTGAAATAACAATGGAAAACTTATTTGTAAAGTAATTTGTAGGACTACGATGCTAACATCCCACACTCTTCTGAATCCAAAAGTAGGATACATGACAAGTTCAATACCACAATCAGTAAGTCCAAATTCGCTACAACCACCACCATCTGCAACCGCAATCACCCACCACCGTTCGGCGACGCATGAATTTCACTTGCAAATTGTCCTTTCTCAGCAGCAACGACGCAACCAATGTGCGGTGGTGGTCAGGTCACGGTCGTCATCGACATCATCGTTTCGAG
Source organism: Aedes albopictus (assembly GCF_035046485.1). NCBI lineage: Eukaryota > Metazoa > Arthropoda > Insecta > Diptera > Culicidae > Aedes > Aedes albopictus. The sequence goes on from NC_085138.1 coordinate 347,657,136, forward strand.
TTGTTAAGGTGACACCAGAGGGCGCTAGTAAGAACTGACACCCAGGGACAACGTGTTGCGCTTGGACGGGGATTTCATTGAATCACTCCTGGGCTTCGCCTTTGACAGCAGGTGGGAGGGCGTCCTTCTCGGTTTCGAAAGAGCCACAAAACCCACCACCGCGCACCACACCGGTATTGGATTTTCAAAGAATGTGCGATGATGAGGGGATCAATTCGTAAATGTGACGTGTCATACACGTCACTACGGCAGGGAAATGGAAGGTAATCGCGTCTATTTAACCGCTAGTCAAGTAGGTGTCGCAGGAAAGTTGTTCTGCCCTGGAAGGCAGAATCCAGCCAACCAAAGCGAGCGATGAAAAATGTTCATTTTTGGAAGTGGAAATGTGATACCGCAGACTCAGCCCTCAGCTCTCAACAGGGGATTCAAGGTGGGATAAGTAGGAAAGTGATAGGTGAACGGTCGCCATGTAGTGGAGTTGTTCGAAAGTTGAATGTAAAGGTCAAGAACAGACGAAAAGAAAAGCTCAAATTAACAAGTCGTTTTGCGATCTCGGTTAATAACTCTGAAAGTCATCATAGAATGCTAAGCTGAAGCAGGCTCTGTCTTAGTTGCAACGACAGAGTTTGCATACATTCTTCTTATATCACCCATCTATCGTAATTAGATCACATTGTTGTCAGATCCTGTGTGGCTTACTGGCGAGAAAATTTCGTTAAAACTTGCTCTGCCAAGTGGAAAAACAACACCACTAGAACACCATGCACGTACACCACATTGACACCCAGTCAATTGCTTCCTACATCGCATCGGCAGCCGGGATCCTCTGCAGCTGCAGCATCACTAAATAGCAAAGTTCGACCTGCCTCTGCAGCAGCATAGTGTCACTACTAGAACCTTCTACCGTATGGTGCCCAGCCCACTCATTGCTAGAGTTCAAACGGACCACCGCCATCAACACGGCGCGGTGGCGTCGGCATCGGCGTAGGATGCAAAAATGCTACTTTACTGCAATAAAAACTTTCCCGGGGTGCATATGGATCGTCTTCTTTATTCGAGGGGGCTTTTCCTGATGCTGAACTTTCCCGGACGGAATCGCGTAGATTTATGAACGTAACACACATTGCACAGTGAGGATGATGCGAAAATACGGCAAAATCCTCCATAGATTATTTCAAGAACCTGTGCGAGGATATTCCACGGATTCCTTCAGAAACGCTTTCAGCGATTTTTCAGGAAAATCGAAAGTTCTTACAGAAAATGTTCCAATGATTTCTTTTGAACATCTTTCACAGACTTCTACATAAATTTTTAGAAAGATTCCTTTAGAAATTCCTCCAGGGATTCTTTGGAAAATTGTTTTGGAGATTTCTCACAAAATTCCTAAATTTGTAAAAAGGACTCCAAGTCCAAGGAAATGTGCCATGGATTTCTTCTAAATTAAACCTTGTATTCCTTCAGAAATTACACCCGGAATTCGGTCCTCAAATCTGTTAAGGTTTGTTACTGAAAATCCTTTGGAGACTTATTTCCAGAAATACTCACAGGCATTCTATGAGAAATTTCTGCAGGGCTAATTCCTCAAAAAAAATATCTTCTATGGGTTCCTTCTGAATCCCTACCAGGAATGACACTAGAAATTCTTCTAGATTCGTTAAAAAAAATCTAAAATTTCTCTTCAAAACTTTCTACTGAAATTCTTTAACAAATTCTCCAATGGTTTTCATTAAATTTTACAGACAGTCATTGATAAATTTCTTCAGATCTTAATCACGTGTTTACCAGATGTGTCCAGACTTTTCTTCAGGAATTCATTTAGAAAATTCCGCAGCAAAACCTTCAGAGATCGTGGCATTTTCATTTTCGGCATTTACCCTTAAGATAACTCAAATAATTTGTCCACTCCTCCAAAAAAATCTCCAAAATATTTTCAAGAAATTTCTACGACATTTTTTAGAAACATCTCAAGTTTTTTTTCTAGGGATCTTTGCAGACGTTTATCTATGTGTTTGTTCAGGTATTTCTACAGGATTTTTTTTTCAGAAATTCATCCACAGATTTCTTCAGGAATACTTTTAGAGAAAAGTCTAAACATTTGTTTAAGGATTTCTCCAATTGTTTTCCTGTAAATCTCCGGATATTTTTTTTGTATTCTACCAAGGATTTTTCGAGAAGTTTCACCAGATTTTTCTTCAGGAAGTTATCAAGAAAATCCTCCCACAATTCTAGAATATCTCTGGATTTTTTTTCTGATATCCTACCAGAGATTCAATCAAAAGTACTACCTAATATATACTATATATATTGACTGCGATTTTTCAGAAATTCCAGAGATTTTTTTTTCAATATTTGAGGAATTTCTTCTAGAATTTCAGCAAAGGATTTCTTCAAAAGTTCTTCCATGGAATTTCTCAAAAAATCAGAACCTTGTTCACATGTTCCTCCTGTGATTCTTGAAAAGTTCTTCCTAAAACATTTCCAAACATTACTAAGGAATCCTTTAAAGAATCTATGAAAGAATTTCTAAAGGTTGCAACAAATCCCTTAAATACTGAAAATACCTTTGAAAAACTTCGAAAAGAATAGATATCATCAACAGTACCACCATGGCAACTCGAAAATCACAGTCTAAGAGATTCGTCAGCTGTACAACATTCCATGTTGGCAGTTACCAAAGTAACCAAAAGTTCCGATTCCCATGACGAAACGCACTTTCAAGTTTGCGAAGTTCAAATAAAGTTCCGAATGGAACTTTCTGGCTGCTGAAGAGGCTAATAATGAGTCTTGCTGCAACTTCGCACACAAGTTCGGACAAGGCTCATTGTTAGCCCCTTAAGCAGCTTGAAAGCTGCTTAAGGTGCTACTCGGAACTTTGTCAAGTTCATTCATTCATTCATTCATTCATTTATTTAGTTAACATCAAATTCATAATACTCGATTCGCAGCTGCAGCTCTCCAACGTCGGCCACGCCCAACACTTTCAAGTTCATAGAAGTTTATTTCATAACTTATTGTGCCGAGGATGTTTTGTTCATTGTAACAAAAGCAACTTTATGAGAAAATTTTCATAAACATTAAAATTGAATTTACCAAATTAATTAATTAAAAATGCAAATGAAAAAAAATGACGTCCACCGGTTTTGAACCGGAAGCCGGTGCGTGAGAGCCCTTCACTCTACCCCAACACCACAATTAAGATGAAGTTAATAACGGGTGAAATCTGACTTGAATCAATGCTTTGTCGACACCTAGATTTGTAAACTTGTGCAGTAGCGCAGTTAACTTTGTCACAACAAGTATCTTCAGCAGCGCGGCGATCCGGCAGCAGGTAATCACGCAGAACCCGGTTTAAATCTCCTCCAGGAGTGTATCATGTACAGTAGGGTAGGTCATGTTTCACGTAATACAAGCAATAACCCATATAGCCGAGGCGGTAAACGCACGGGTATTCAGCATGACCATGCTGAGGGTGACGGGTTCGATTCCCGGTCGGTCCAGGATCTTTTTTCGTAAAGGAAATTTCCTTGACTTCCTTGGGCATAGAGCATCTTCGTGCCTGCCACACGATATACACATGCAAAATGGTCATTGACAGAGGAAGCTCTCAGTTAATAACTGTGGAAGTGCTCATAGAACACTAAGCTGAGAAGCAGGCTTTGTCCCAGTGAGGACGTTACGCCAAGGAGAGGAGGAGGAGGAAGCAATAACCACAGGCTGTGGTGAACTGGAAAGTACATTTATGTTTTTACATTCATTTTGAGAAAGTTTCATCAGAAGCTGCTTATAAGGCTAACAGCTTGAAAATGGCACTTTCAGTCTTGACAAAATTCAAATAGAGTTAGACAATCTTGACCGACGTATCGGTCTCATTTAGGACCTTCCTCAGGGACTCAATTATTGCCGATTTTTCGTCCAATGTTGTTTTATCAAACAATTATTGTTGGACTGATGCAGCTACGGTTTGGATTCGGTAACTGTGGAAAAACCCTTCCGGAATTTTACCGCTCTGGAACTTCACACCTTGCGCTTAATCGATCACCATTGCTAAATCATTTAATTTTCATTTGCTCTAGGAATTTATGAACGTAAGTTTACCTGTGGGATGCGGTTGTTTCGACCGGTATGAGCCAAAAGACTTCTACGATGCTACTAATAGACCTGGACACTAGCGCCGTAGCTGTTTCCCCCATCTGAGTAGCGTTATGAATGAATGCTCTGGGCATGTTAAATCTGATTACATACATACATACATACATTCATACATACATTTATTTGTTCAACATCACATTTAAGACAAGACATAATCAACAATTGTACGCCACTATACTCGGTTTGTGGCTGCCGCTCTCCATCCTCGGTCGCGTCCAATGCTCGCCAGGTAACGCTCCACCTGGTCCACCCATCGTGCTCTCTGCACTCCATGCCTTCCTGTGCCAACCGGATCAGTAGCAAATACCAGCTTTGCAGGGTTGTTGTGCGGTATGGACTTATCCACCGATGAACCGAATTCATCGCGGTCCGAGAATTTTGACACTAGAGCGGGGCCGTTCCAATCAGAATTGGAGGATTCTGATTGGAACAGACCCCGCTCTAGTGTCAAAATTCTCGGACCGCGATGAATTTGATTCATCGGTGGATAAGTCCATTCTTGCAACATGCCCTACCTACCATATCCTTCCGGCTATGGCCACCTTCTAAATGCTCGGTTCGCCGTAAAGTGCAGCGAGCTCGTGGTTCATCTTTCACCGCCACACACCGTTCTCCTGCACACCGCCGAAGATCGTCCTTAGCACGCGTCGCTCGAAAACTCCGAGTGCTTGCGGGTCCTCCTCGAGCATGGTCCATGTCTCGTGCCCGTAGAGGATCACCAGTCTTATTAGCGTTTTGTACATGGTGCATTTGGTGCGTGGGTGAATCTTTTTCGACCGCAGTTTCTTCTGGAGCCCGTAGTAGGCCCGACTTCCGCTGATGATGCGCCTCCGAATTTCACGGCTCACGTTGTTGTCAGCCGTCAGTAAGGATCCGAGGTAGACGAATTCCTCCACCACCTCGAAAGTATCCCCGTCTATCGTAACATTACTACCCAGACGGATCCGGTCGTTTTCGGTTCCGCCTACCAGCATGTACTTTATTTTTGAGGCATTCACCACCAGTCCGACCTTTGCTGCTTCGCGTTTCATGCGGGTGTACAGCTCTGCCACCGTTCCAAATGTTCTAGCGATAATGTCCATGTCGTCCGCAAAGCACACAAATTGACCGGATTTTGTGAAAATCGTTTCACGATTGTTGAGCCCGGCTCATCGCATCACACCTTCCAGAGCGATGTTGAAGAGTAGGCATGAGAGTCCGTCACCTTGTCGCAGTCCCCGGCGAGATTCGAATGAACCGGATAGTTCACCCGAAACCCTTACGCAGTTTTGCGCACCGTCCATCGTTGCTTTAATCAGTCTAGTCAGCTTCCAAAGAAAGCCGTTTTCATCCATGATTCTCCATAGCTCTGCGCGGTCGATACTGTCATATGCCGCTTTGAAGTCGATGAACAGGTGATGCGTTGGGAACTGGTATTCACGGCATTTCTGGAGGATTTTCCGTACGGCAAAGATCTGGTCCGTTGTCGACCGGCCGTCGATGAAGCCGGCTTGATAACTTCCCACGAACTCATTTGTTTTAGGTGACAGACGACGGAAGATGATCTGGGATAGCACTTTGTAGGCAGCATTCAAAATAGTGATCACCCTGAAGTTCTCACATTCCAAATGGTCGCCTTTCTTGTGAATGGGGAGATTACCCCTTCCTTCCTTCCTTCCTCCGGTAGCTTCGGGTTCCCAGATCCTGACTATCAGCCGGTGCAGACAGGTGGCCAACTTTTCTGGGTCCATCCTGATGAGTTTTACTGCGATTCCATCCTTACCAGCTGCTTTGTTGGTTTTGAGCTGGTGAATGGCATCCTTAACTTCCCTCAGCGTGGGAGTTGGTTCATTTCCGTCCACCGCTGCACTGGTGTCGTCGTTTCCTCCGTTGCCGTGGTCTCCCGTGCCTACGTTCTCTACGCCATTCAGGTGCTGATCGAATGGCTGCTTCCACCTTTTGATCACCTCACGTCCGTCCGTCAAGATGCCTCCGTCTTTATCCCTGCATATTTCGACTCGCGTCACGAAGCCGATGCGGGATGCGTTGAGCTTCTGATAGAACTTCCGTGTTTCTTGGGAGCGGCACCGCAGTTCCATTTCTTCGCACTCTACTTCTTCCAGGCGGCGTTTTTTTTCTCCCGAAAGAGGCGGCCCAGCCAACCACATATCGTAAATCATTGTGTGGAAAAAATCGTATATTTTCATATATTGAATCAGAATTGTATAATAGAATGTATATTTGTTGACAATGAATGCGTAAAATCGCATTTCATGCCAAATTAAATTTCAATTGCGATTTTGTTTCATATAGTCATCTCCGATCATAAAAGGTGCGAGATACTATCGGTAGGATCGCACAAAATCGGATAGAATCGTGAAAAAAATATACATTCTTAATGTCAAACTGCAAATTCGCTAGCATCGTATATATGATTTCATTTAATCGTGGAAATCGTCGCTTCACATCGTATATGAATCTGATAAATCGAGCTTGCTACCTAAAGGTATGATGAAAATCGGTGAAATCGTATACAACTATAACAATGTTGTATATTGATCGTTTGCGTCACACTTGCGTCATATAAGAAGTGAATGAAATCGTAGAAATCGTATATTGATTTTTAAAGTCGCATATGATTGTAACTGCACTTTAAATAGTCGAATCCTAATCTTGGAAATCGTAAATGGTTTTGTTTACATATTTGTATGATGGAGAAAAAGAAAAAAAAAAGGTATTCCTCACAAATTTGTATTTTTGTTGTTGTTAACACATTCCAACCATGGTAGCAATAATTTCAACCAAATATATAGGTTTTCATACTAGCAGATGACTTCCAATAAGTGATGTATAGATTCCAACAACGATGTGAATTCCGGGCCTCTTGCACGCCACCACTTTTGGTGCCACTCAATGCATAACAACAACGCTCCCACCACAAGTCTCGCACCGTGTCATGCTTATTTTTATTCGTTTCATGCCATTCACTTTGAACTCTCTATTTTCAACTTGGCAATATAGCCAATAGAGATGACGCGCAGTTCTCAATCAAAGGACCTAAGTTCGATTCCCATTGAACACCAATTGTTTTTTTATTTGAAAATCTTGAGTCGTATATTGGTACTCTCAATCGTAATAAGATCATGCATAATCGTATATTTAGACGGATAAAATCGGCGAAATCGTAGAAATTTTTCGAGAAATCGTAAATTATGTTGGATGGAATCGCAGTAATCGTATATATGTTTCGATATGGCCTCCACTTTAGTATGTATATGCCTGTTTCGTGCATTGAATACGATTTCTTTGGTGCTATATATGTGCGACTATTTCAGCTGCAATTTCGATATAGCAACCAAATTGCTGGCTGGGGGGTCTGCTGTTTCCGCTTCTGTTTGTAACGTTTCACGTTCTGTCGAGTTCCTTGCTGCAGCATTACCGCCCTTGCTGCGTTCTTCTCCTCCAAAACCGTTCTGCACTCTTCGTCGAACCATTCGTTCCATCGATTCCGTTCCACGTACCCGATGGTGCTCTCGGCTGCGTCGTTGATGGCTGCTTTCACTGTACTCCAGCAGTCCTCTAGAGGGGCCTCATCGAGCTCGCCTTCGTCCGGCAACGCGGCCTTGAGATTCTGCGCGTATGCTGAGGCGACATCCGTTTTTTTTTATCTGTATTAACGAGATTTTTAGCCCTAGTCTAGTTCATCTCGGGACCCACGCTTTACTTCCCTTCCGAAGGAAGAACACACATTTTGTGAGTTTGTTGGGAGTGGGATTCGACCCCAGGTCCTCGGCGTGATAGTCAAGTGTTCTAACCATCACACCAGGTCCGCTCCACTCGACATCCGGTTGTTCCAGTCGCTCTAGGTTGTACTGGGGTGGTCGCCAACCGTACGTTGTTGAAGACGGAGAGTTTTGGGCGCAGTTTGGCCACCACCAGATAGTGGTCGGAGTCGATGTTGGCGCCACAATAGGTCCTGACGTCGATAATGCCGGAGAAGTGCCGCCCGTCAATCAGAACGTGGTCGATTTGAGATTCCGTCTGCTGTGGTGATCTCCAGGTGTAACGATAAGGGAGGCTGTGTTGGTGCTACGTATCCATATTTTTGGAGGCGGCGAAATCAATGAGTCGTAAGGCGTTTTCGTTCGTCTGCTGGTGGGCGCTGAACTTACCAATCGTCGGTCTGAATTCCTCCGCCTGGCCTACCTGAGCGTTTAAATCTCCTATGATGATCTTGACGTCGTGGCTTGGGCAGCGATCGTATTCGCGTTCGAGCTGCGCGTAAAATGCGTCCTTGTCATCGTCAGTACTTCCGGAGTGTGGGCTGTGCACGTTTATTATGCTGAAGTTGAAGAATCGGCCCTTGATCCTCAACCTGCACATTCTTTCGTTGATCGGCCACCAATCGATCACGCGCCTCTGCATATCACCCATCACGATGAAAGCTGTTCCCAGCTCGCGTGTGTTGCCGCAGCTCTGGTAGATAGTATGATTAGGGGCTGTCCATAAACCACGTGGTCATTTTTTTGGGACTTTTCAACCCCCCCCCCCCCCCCGCGTGGTCATTTGTCCATACAAAAATTTTAATTAGCCCATACAAAATGGTCATTGGCCGGACCCCCCCTATGACCACGTCGTTTAAGGACAGCCCCTTACCTCTAAACGTTCGCACCATGGATCCTATCCAACACTCCTCCTGCAGCGCTACGATGCCGAACCCGCGGTCCTTTAGTAGATCGGCGAGTATGCGGGTGCTCCCAATAAAGTTGAGAGATCGGCAGTTCCACGTACCGAGTTTCCAATCGCAAGTTCTTTTTGTTCGCTGGGGTCGTTGCCGTTGGTTTCGGTTCGTATTATTGTGTTGCTGATTTTCTGTTACAATGGTTTTTTACGGCTGGCTCGTAGGGCCTGACACCAATCCCCTACTTTACGGAGGACTATAGTGCACAGTTGGGCTTAAAGTCCTTCCCTGGCACTCGGACGTTGATCAGCTGCCCCTAACATGGGGATCAGAAGCTGTTGTGAGCCGCTCCTCCTGGAGAACAGACGCTCAGGTTTGTCGAAGTAAACCTCCCCTTCCCTGTCAGCCTATGACCAAAATTCCCACCGAGGTTTGCTACCCGATCTTCCCTAAGGTTGCTCATAGTTTCCGGCTGGTACCGCGAGGAGGTATGGATAGGAGTTGCTGGGCAGAGGCTAGTGGATCACAATGGGATCTGAATTGCACAGCATATCCAGCCTTTACGGGAACTTGGTTACGGATGTTAAAAGCATCCGAAACTAGAAATGTTCAATTTTTTTGGTTCCAGGGAGAGGAAGAAGCGAAAAGGGATTGGAAGTCGACTCGAGTCTACTCGAAGATGATGATAGTTCAATTTCGAAGTATATTGTGTAGACTCTCATATTTTGGAAGCATACTACACGGCTTTTGAATCATTTTCTGCAAAGGGAGGATGTGGTATCCTGACATGGGTGTTGAGTGCATGAAACAGTAGAGAAAGAGTTCTTGGTGTGGTGAGAGTGGTGTGCCTCAGACGTGGCATTGGAGTAAGTTTGGTTAGTGTATAAAGGGCTATAAATGTATGGTTTTGGAACGTGCTATCACAGGATATCACACCCTGGAAAACTTCCTGGAAGAATCCCTGAAAGAATTTAAGGAAGAATCTCTGGACCAATTCCTGGAGGAATATCTGAAGGAATTTCTGGAGAAATTTCTTGAAAAAAATCCTGAAGAAATCCCTTAAGGAATTCCGGAAGAATCTTTGATGGAATTCCTAGATGAATCGATGAAGGAAACTCTAAAAAAAAAAAAAAAACATTCATTCTTCTTTATCCCCAATGTGCTAGCACTCTTTTGCCCTTTTCACTTCGCGCCCATCGGAAAGTGTTAGTGAGTGCGCACGGTTCGATCTGAGATGCAATGTAGAGAGTCACTAAATAGCAGGATCAGACCAACTATGTTCCGACGACGTCGGCGGGATCAACCATGCAAAACGCGTAGAGAACGTCACCAACATGGTCGATTGCCATCTTCGGCTGCGCTGGGGGAGAGGTCAGGATGCACTTTGTATGCGTGTGTGGGCCATGGGAATTAGACGGCGATGCTGCGGCAGATAGAGAATAAGAACGATACGGTTGAATAGCGCGCTTGGAGCGAGATGTACCTACTTCTGTTAGTAGGAAGTAAGTTCGATGTAGGAGGTTGATAGTAGCTAGTGGAGCACTAACGTCTAGCGTCACAAGGCGTCAAGGTACGGAAGAAAAATTTATGACAGAGGACCGTAAAACGTTACAAATGGTGGTGGGTGGATTGAAATGACCCAAAGCGCTAGAGGTATGCAGGGTGAGGGGAAACGCCTCCACCGATATAAAGGAAGATTACAAAATCTTTCTTTGATAAAGTAAGGGTTGTTTGTAGGCTGGTTGAGAAAATGGGTTTAATTGAAAATGAGCGAATTTGAAACGTATTTGAGAGACATTAATTAAAAATTAGTATACAGTTTTATATTTCAGCTGCGACAGAACATGATTCAAAACTCGAAGTTTTGTGAGTTCTGTAAGTCGAGCAACTAGGCAGAGCTTTTTTCTCCCATCAAGGTGATACTTTATGGTCAAAGAAAATTGAGAAAATGTTTCAAATAGAACTCAGCAAGGACTTGAGCAGCGTCTATGCTTTTGAAGTTGACAGAACGGCATTCACAACAGTAAATTGCTTTGAATTCCTTGGAAATCTGCAACTATCTCCTCCAGCTAACGCAACTCATTTGATCACTCCAACCCGTCTAAGCATCCAATCTCCAACGGAAACGAGGCAAAAGTTTAAATCACTTGTAAACTACGCAGCTCAACTCGACTCCGACCGCGTTCTCCATAACGCGCTGTTCATCGTGAACCTGAATCCCATATCCATCCAACACTGAAACCAAAAGGAAAAAGGCCCCTAATGAAGAATAATGAGACAGCGTGATGAGATTTTACACCGGCTTACCTACCGCCCTTCATTCCTCTTGAGCAGCGAGCAGGACCAGGACCAGGCAGTCCAATTCATCGCCGTCCATCCGGCAATCTGTTGCGTGCTTTCCTTCCCGGGCCGGGCATCAGCTTCAGAACGTCGTCGAGCCGTCGTCGTCACTTGAGTCTATCAACTTTGTCTGCCACGGAGGCGAACCATCACGACGATGACGACGATGGAGGAGGAAGCGACCCCTTTTCCACAAAGTCTGCCCATATCGACATGGCTTGAGCGGAGGTGCATGGCGATGATGGTCGGTGAACTAAAAGCTATGGCCCGGGACGGCAGAATGGTCGCAACGTGGAACAAAAATTGGTACTTCGCGATAAATTAGATTATCCAAGTAATGTACCTAACTTGATAACTTGATGGCTGCGGCTTAGTTTCATTTCAGTGCCGTTTTTGACGATGTACAGCCATTTTGTCACAGAGTCAATCTATTATATCACACCTTCAAGTTACACAACCAGCGAACGTGCTTCGCCATCTACAGAGTAATCAACACAATAAGGGGCCGTTCATATACCACGTAGGTCAAAATTTCGTCATTTCAGACATGTGTAATCAGTGATCTATTGGAGCATTATGAATGAAATTTATGCCTACACAGCCTCATGTAGCTATGTGCTATCAAGTGGTGAGTTCATTGCCAGTTTGAGGATCTTCTCGAGCTTCCTTGAGTATAGGTCATCGGATCTACTAACGTATTAGATTGCCTCTGGGAAATATATGACTAAGGTTCATACTCACACATCCTCGGGTAACTATGATCTATCAAGTTTTGAGTTCGAAGAATCTCCAAGAACTCCTTTGAGTATAGGTCATCGAATCTACGAGGGCTACTAGTTGTATATAAAAGCATAAAGAATGAGATTTAAACTCACACAGTTTATACTCAGAGCTTCTGAAGTCCCCTTAAATCCCGTTGAAACTTTCTGAAATACCCTGAAACGCATTGAAGCACTTTGAAACGCTTTGAAACACCTCTAAAATTCATTTAAAACCTCCCTGAAAATCATCTGAGATCCTCTGAAGCCCCCTAAAACCTCCGTAAAACCTCCTGAAACGCATCAGAACGGCCTGAAACGCCTTGAAACGCTTTGAAATGCCTCTAAAACCCCTATTGAACTTCTGTCAAATTCACCTGCGACCCTCTGAAGGCACCCTTAAACCTCATGAAACCTCATAAAAGGCCATGAAACGCCCTTAGATGCATTGAAACCCCAGAGGTATTCTCGCCTTTCTCGGTGTCATAGATTAACACCCAAATCTGGAAGGAGCTATCCAGTATCCGGCATAGGCCAAAGCGGAATTGGTTATCCCAGGGGTGGTAGATCCTACCCCCTACGCCCACCCAAACATGCCCACCTGCACGCCATCTGATGTTGGTTCTAATTTGTAAACATGTTTTGTTTAGTTGTTTAGTAACATCAACAATAGTAAACACATTAGCGTTTTTCTCTTCCTTTCGATGCTGATGCTCAGTTTTTTAAGTAATTATCGAAATTTCTTGAGTTGTAGTGTTAAATTTTCCTCATATTAAAGCACCAGAACCGCTCTGGGAGTTTTCAATTTTCAACCGATTTCCGCACTTCAAACAAAAAGAAAACAAAAACAAGCGAGAGTAGAGGCAAATATTTCATAATGGCGAAAACAAAACACTGATTTTTTTCGGAAAAAAATTTTTCAATATAATCTAAATAAAATGTGTGGGATTATGCTTGAATCACATGCTGACTTGCTTTTAGCATGATAAAACGGCGTTAAAAACAATTTTGCGAACGAAAATAGATATTTTCTTGGTTGGCCGTAACGTCCTTTAATGGTACTAAAATTGAATAGAGGGTAGGCGCAATTTGTTCCCAGTTGACAGCCAGCTTACTCCCCTGGGTTATCCAAGAGGCCAGAGTCATCGGGTTTCTCGGTATAGACTTTCAGCCTCGACAGAGTTATCCGTTTCAACCTAGGTTCCAACAGTTTCCCGGTGGTGTCCAGAAGGCAGATAGGTCTGCATGCCGGCGGGTCACCAGGTGGCTTCCCGGGTTTGGGCAGTTGAGCTAATTTTTGCTTTTTCCACTTCTCCGGAAATTCACCTCTGTTTAGGCTCATCTGCATAGCCATTCTGAACAGGTCAGGGCTAGCCTCGATGGCCATAAAGACTACTGTCGGGATACCGTCCGGACTCGGAGCCTTGTTCAACTTAAGCGACTTCGCTATTGCGATGAGCTTGTCGTTCGTTACCGGGGCGACCTCGCTTTGGCAGTGTTGGCCATAGGGGACGTGGGCCCATGGTCTTGTATAGTGACTCGGGAGCAGCGTTTACAGATCTTCTGCAATATTTCGGCGGAGCATTCTGCGGGTGCTGACGTGCCCTTCGTTTTGGTCCTGATTACTCTGTAGGCATCACCCCATGGGGTCGTGTTGGCTGCCTGGCAGAGATTTTCGAAGCACGTCTGCTTGCGTGCCATAATCTCTTTGTCCAATGCCAGTTTAGCCGCCCTGTAGGCCTCACTTCGTTCCATTCTACCCTCATCGCTGCAAGCTCTATGCATCCTCTTTCTAGCTCTTAGGCAGGATGCGCGGAGTTCAGCGATTTCTGGACACCACCAGCGTACCGGTTTGCGTCCATTTCTGGGTTCCGACTAAATCATCGCTGGATAGATTGTCGGTGTCACCCTCCATAAGCAATCGCTCCACAAATGCCGGCTTATCGAAGCGCCGTTTAGCCATCCCCGATGATGGTCACATTCGGCTGTCGCCGTCCTCCTACGTGTTTCACCCTGTATCGAATCGCCAAATGGTAACTGTGCTGTGCGTGTATCCAACGGCGACCCTCCAGTCCGAGGTAGGGCTTAGACCCGGGCTGCAGAAGGTTTCATTAAAGAAGCACACTGCACCGTTCTTATTGTAGGTTTGTTTATCGCCTACGTTCGTGACATTCACAGTCTAGCCATAGCTTCGCATAGAACCCAGCCTCTCGGGTTAGTCGAGCGGCTATTCCGCTCAATCACTCAGGCATTGGAGTTTCCACCGATGATCACAGGACTCAATCCCACCAGTGCGCTTGATAGCGAATCCAGCATAGACGAGAACTGGTCTATCGGCCACTTGAGGTAAGCATCCCCATGTTGGAGGCGGCTTATCGACGCCCGATTGCCAGGAAGGACTCCATTCTCAACTGTGCACTGTGGTCCTCCTATGGTCCGACCCTTCGAGGCAGCGGGGTTTCGGCCAATGACCATTTTGTATGGACGAATAAAAAATTTTGTATGGATTAATGACCACGCGAGGGGGGGGGGGGGGGGGGTTTGAGAATTCCCATAAAAATGACCACGTGGTTTATGGACAGCCCCTATCCTAGGAGGGTCTTTCAACAAGTGTTTAACTGCATAAAAGTTGCAAAGTAACACAAGCTAACAGAACTAGCTTCGTTTACAATGAAGTCAGCTCACAAGAGGTAAAATATTACGCCAAAAGTCTCGATTTCAGACTTTTTGATATTTTTATTGCTTTTCTGTACACTCAAGCCTCCATTTAGGTAGGATCCATTTAGGTAAAATCTATTTAGGTCCCTCCATTTAGGTAACGTTACCTAAATGCAATTTGATTTTGTTCCTAATCCGTTGGAGTACTTAAGATTAGGTATAAAACTGGTTTATGGGGTGAGTGGTGTTAGGGGGTGGGTATGGGGGGAGGGGGTGCAATGTTGCCCCCTAAACACCCCCCCCCCCATGCAGTGTTGAAAAGTGCCAGTATCAAGCGTCATTTCCAGCTGAAATTGAGATAAGTAACCATCCTTCCATCATTCAATTGATATCAGCTCCAGCATTGATGACGTCAAACCCGACATCAACCTATCTTTCACCTGTTTTTATTTTGGCCACCAAACCCAATATAGACTCAACAGTTGTTCGATGTTGGTCCAACAATGGTCCAACATACGATAAAAAGTGACCCGACATTCCAAAATTTTTCAGTCTGGCGGAATTTTGCAGGGTTTTTCGCAAGGTTTTTCGTGTTTCGTACCCAGCTAGTCATTTGAATGACAATTCTGATCTAAGACCCTCCAAAACCGCCGAAAACGCCCCTGAAGCCCCTCCCCTCCTGAAACCCACCCACTCCTGAAACTCATTGAAAGCCATCTGAAACTCCGCATGATCTCCTTTAAATCTCCTAGTAACTCTCCCTTGGTGAACTTCTTTGCAACCTTGTAATCCATTTAGGTAATAAACTGAATCCATCTAGGTAATGAATCCATTTAGGTAAAAATTCTATTTAGGCAGTCCCGACTCATTACCTAAATGGAGGTTTTAGTGTACCAATCCACTAACGGACCAGCTTGATGGCAATAATTCTTCAATAATTGAGATTTCTCATCGATCACGCATGCGAAAAGCGCTTGAATCGCTAGAAAATGAAGAGGGGCGTTTTGCCTCGGTGGGGCGCACTATACCCTTTTACCCTATATGATGTAACATTTTTCAACTGTGTAGCCAACGTTTAATTCAAACGGTGCGGGCGGCTGGAGTGCTTACGCTCCGAACGCAAATCCAGAATGGGTGGCATAGTGATCGCAGTGGCGAGAACATAGCGGATGCAGAAAAACGGACACCCACATCTGCAACAATGAGTACCTGATGGGGGCCGATGGGAGATAAGAAAAAGCGAACGGGTAGTTGGTATGCAACGCTCAACGAGAGTACTACAAGCGAGCATATGAAAATCCACCCTTTTCGTACCAGTGGAAAAGGTCCCACGTGCCGTTGGAATTAGTGCCAAGTATAAAGTATTAACCGACTATTAATCGGTTGGTCCGTAGTGCCGTGATTTGAAAATCTTGCCGTGGCGTACATCCTGGAGGAGAATCGTAGTGGCCAAGTTTTACCTAGAACCATCTACACTAACGACGGGTCCCTGCCTTTGGCCGGTTCCACCATCCAAAACGGCCACGTGTTCGCCGGTACGAGGGCCGCTCTCTCCATTCAGATGGTGATAGCTCCAGTTCTGCTGATGGTGACGCTTTGTGATTATTAAAAGCCGTTGCTGGTGACGACCTCCTGCTACCGTTCTTTGGTTTGGCTACGACATCCTGTAGATCCGAAGCATCGTCCGCCGTGGTTAACCATCCAAGTAACACACTTGTCACCGAAGAGTCACGGCGGCGCAGGTTTTTGTTGCGCAGAAGTCACTGTGACTTACTTCTAACAAATCAACACTTACTTGCTAGTAGTAAGTCACAGTGACTTCTGCGCAACAAAAACCTGCGCCGTCGTGACTCTTCGGTGACAAGTGTGTTACTTGGGCAAGACCGCCGACTACCGCTATATCCCGCCGAAAGCTCCGTTATCTGGCGACACCGTCCGGTTTCCCAGTGCGCCGGCGACTCAATTGCGGTTCTTGAAGACGGCGGCTATCCTCGACCCCCTGTCGACGTTCTTGCCTGTCAAGCGCTCCGATCCGTGACGTCCAAAGCCAGTTCGTGGATCACCGGAGCCGTCTCTCTCTACTCACCAGACGCCCCTGCGAGCGTCCGCATCTTTGAAGTTAGGAGTTTGGGGTGGTTACAAACCACTGCCCCACCGCCTCGCCCTTCACCGCCCGCCACCGAACTAGTAAATAAATCAAAGTAAGCTGAAATTCCGCTTCTCTCCCCTACTCAATCGCCCTGGGAGCCGGGAGATAGAAGATGACCTAGTGTGCCCACCCCGGAAGCGGCCGTTGGCCCAAGACCAGCCGCTTGGGGCTTAGGCCAGTCCCCGTCTGGGACCGCGCAACTACTCCCGGGGTCAAATCGTTTCAGAGTCGACGATACGAATGGTTCGACGAATAGTGCAGAACGGTTTTGGAGGAGAAGAACGCAGCGCGGGCAACGCTGCAGCAAGGGACCCGACAGAACGTGGAACGTTATAAACAGAAGAGTAAACAGAAGACTCGCCTCTTTCGGAAGAAAAAGCACCGCCTCGAAAAAAAAACGAAGTACGAAGAAATGGAACTTCTATTCCCAAGAAACACGGACATTCTAGCAGAAGCTCAACGCATCCCGCAACGGCTTCGTGCCGCGAACCGAAACGTGCATGAATTACGACGGAGGCCTCTTGATGAACGGACGTGAGGTGATCGAAAGGTGAAACCAACACTTTCGATCAGCACCTGAATGGCGTGGAGAACGTAGGCTCGGGAGACCATGTGCATAGACCTAAATATCCCACACACTCCGATATTAAAATTTAATTCAAATGATAAAAGTGCATTTCACCCCACACTCCCATAAGAACGGCTGCCCGGGTACTTGAATTTCAATTTCGTAACTAACGCGCAAAATTTCGGCAGCTAGAAAAATCGCACCATACATTACTGACCTGGTTTTATGAATCATCGCTCATGTGACGACGGACGGATGGTCGGCCGGGGCAACGATCGCGCAGCGATACGTTGTTCATGATCGTACACGTTGGGTCCGGTTGGTGTGGTACAGTCTAGGGTACAGTTTTGATTACGCTTGGTTGGGTTGACGACGATAACGATGATGATGGTAATGATGATAATGACGAGTAGGATAGGTAGAGTACTAGGTTTTGGAATTTGAGTATATACTTTTGGTAGGGTTTTGGATACGCCCAAGTTGGTTCGGGCATTGTTAGGAAGTATCCTGACTTCTTCGGCAAGACGAGAATGCTGGTAGGAGTTTTAGACACGCCCAAGCTGGTTCGGGCATTGCTAGGAAATTTAGGCTATAAATACTGAGGCTTTGGCTTCAGTCGGGGAGTTCGGTGACAACGTTAACGCAGGCAGCACATCGGATAAGTCTTGAGCTCCCATGTGGGACACCTCTAGATACTGTCCTAAGGCTGTAGGTAGGACTTAGTAGTCGGGTCAAGAAGAAGCTAGAAGTGTCTCTAGATTGTTAGACGTAGTAGTTCGGTGAAGAAATACAGAAAATGTTAAGGTGATATAAGAAAAAGTGAATCGTTGTAATATAAGATAAGTGATGGTTTGTGATACTTCAATATAGTTTATTAAAAAGATGTCGTCGGACTATAATGAAATGAAAGATATCACATTCCGTGTAGTGTTTAATGCAGCCCCTGGACGGTACAGGGCGCTTCAATATGGTGACAGCGAAAACTGTTCGCTAATCAGAACATTGGAACGCCAAATTTCTGACGGGAAGAAGAAATCAGTGCCGAGACTAAGTGCCACGTTGAACACAAAAACAAAGTTTGAACAATTGTGAAGAGATCGTGTGAACAAAGACTAAGTTAAGAAGAAAGCAGTGTTACAGACTGGATGGAAAAGATAAAATTCGTGGCAGCGCAAGTGATAGTGGAATACTACGTAGCACCGAATTGGAAATGGCAACGCAACAACCTGTGTATGGAACCAAGTGTCTGGACCAATGGACATCATTCAGCCTGCATTATTTGATGGTATCGTGAGTATTAACCTTTTAAATGATTAAGTGTTTTGAGATGGTTTAAATTTTTTGTGAGTTGGTTTGAAATGATAAAAAAAAATTACGATTTAAACAAAAACATTTTAATTGAAATACTGTTGTGGGAAAAATAAAGAAGTTATTCAAAAATTTATAAAAAAAAGGAAATCATAGTGATTTTCAATAAATAATGGAAAAATATAACAAGAATAATGATTTCAAGAAGAACAGAGTAATCGGGGGAGTTCAAAGGCAGTCTGCGAGACCGTTGTTCGGTTCAGAAAAGGTCAGTTTCAACGTAAGAGTTCAGTTCGGGGCAGTTCAGGAAAAAACAGTATCGGAATGTTGGCTTTGCAGTCTTTTGGGGAATCTAAAACACTAGTTTATGATTTTTCCCGACGTTTCGGTCCGTATGGGACCTTTTTCAAGGGTTCTAAAATATAATTATTCAACTATCAATACAAAATTTTAAACATTTAATTAGTTTTACAATTTACCAATCGGTCAAGGTTTCCTAGTCAAGATGGCTTTGCTAAACTCAAAAATGTCATGCGGACATTTTTGAGTTTAGCAAAGCCATCTTGACTAGGAAACCTTGACCGATTGGTAAATTGTAAAACTAATTAAATGTTTAAAATTTTGTATTGATAGTTGAATAATTATATTTTAGAAGCCTTGAAAAAGGTCCCATACGGACCGAAACGTCGGGAAAAATCATAAACTAGTGTTTTCGATTCCCCAAAAGACTGCAAAGCCAACATTCCGATGCAAAATCATCCCAGTCGCATCCCAACCAAGAAAAAACAGTAGTTGTAAAAGTGTGAAGTGTAAAAGTGAATTAAGTAGTTAAGTAGTGGTGTAAATCTTACGGTTAAATCAATATAGATAATGACGGAAGCACGGACATGGTAATTTAAAGAGATATCACATCCTTGAGTAGAATAGTATAGAACAGGGGTTGTCAGACATTTCGGCTCACGGTGCCCGTTTTGGAAATAAATCGCTCCGCGGTGCACATGTTCATTATTGTTAAAAAAAAAACAATTTCAAATTCGTCAAAAAAGCTGTCCAATTTTTCATAGCAATTCCAAGGTGCATACACTAGTCATTAGTTTTTCTCCCACCAATTATGACACTGTCTTGCGTTTTTGCATCACTTATCGGAGCATAGTGAAGTGACACAGTTTTTCGACTTAGAATAATTCTTGCTCAGCATGTTTCTGGGAACTTTCAGACAAGATCTTTCTAAATGCTAAATGAAATCTTGAGCTGAATTAGTGGTGTTTTGTTTCTTGGTGAAGTCCTTCCAAGACTACTAAATCATTTCTAGCAGTAGCGTCTCGTAACCTCTCTTTTTACATCTTCAACGACTACCAGTTTTGCGGATAATAAGGCAATCCATGAGACAGATGCGATCAGCTGATTTTCTTTGTTTACCTTGTATTTTTGACATTCGTCGATTGGGGTGACAGTTGAACACAAAGGAATTTGTTAAGCACCAAGAACACTCGACGAAAATTTGGTAAGCTATAGGGTATATGTACCATTCCTTGGCCTAATTTGTAAGCCGCCTTGACAATTTTGACCAAAACTCATGAATTAATAGCACTAGAAATAATATGTTGACCATATTGCACACTCTAGGCAATGCTTGGTTCACCAATTGGAAGTAAACTAACGTAAATATTCAAGAATTTACTTAATTAAGTTGAAAATATTCGATGCGAAGGTATGCAATGTTGGTCTGTGGTACAAAACTTGGCCTATTAGTGGATACAACGTTGGCCTATTGCTTTCCATGCACTAGAACCACTTATTATCTCATTTTTTCAATATTTCTGCTGAAGTATTATCTCTGTTTGTTCACCAACCTTACTTTTAATTTTCATTTTCGGAGCCAAATTTTCAAAAAACTATAAATATATTACTTAAACTAAAGTTTTTCTTAATTTAGTAAGGAAAACAACGCAACCCTATTATTGTGTTATATTTTTACAGTCATCTCACACAAAATCTTTCTTCCTTTTCGTTCTTTCTGGTTCTTACGCAAGCAATGTTGTTGACGTCACTTTACTGATGGGCCAAGATTTGGGTACATAGTGAAAAAAATGTCCTCCATATTCGGCCCACATTCAATTTGTAAAATAGTTACTATTCGTTGAAAACAAATATACAAGTTCAAAATAGCGTCTTTGACCGTCGCATCAAATGTTCAGTTATAGAAAAGTCGATTCGAAATGTTCCAGAACCATGCCAATATGATCATGTGTATAGACTACCCACTAAGCCGAAGAATCATGGCGTCTACAAAACATAAACAAAGTGACATTTTCATTCAATTTCAACACTCTAAAGTGCTAAAATTGAAACGAAATGTTACAGTTGTTTGGCGCATAGCTTTTCCGATATCCAGTAATACGTGTTTGTTTGAGTTTTTGGTTTACGTTGAGATAGGCCAAACGTGGGCACTATGCCAACGAAGCATCCCGATACCCTACATACTCTGTGTTTACAATTTCAGCTGTTACCCCCATCACGATATGTCGTCATGGATTGCCTTATTCAGGATCCGAATCAAATTAAAAATAAACGAAAATGACAATTCTCGTGATTTTCTTCAAACTACGAGCTAATTTGATGACAAAAATCAAGAATTTACGTTCGTTGGACAGGTAGGTTTGAGGTTAGGAAATCAGCACTAGAAAATTTTTGATAGACTTTTTTCCAAGGATTTTAGGATTTCTGGCAACACATTTGGCAGCTTTATTTTCAGTACTTTGGCATGTATTGACAATATTTTTGATAAATACCTTCCAGGCACTCTTGTCAATTCGGAAGGAGTTGTGTGTTCACCTGATTTCGAGATCAGTGATAGAGTCCTTCTCTGTTATTAAGCAAAGCCTAACACACCTGAACTTGCTCTTAGATGTTAATATTAGTATTTAGTTCCTAGGCTTATATAGTTTATTGTAGCAAACCGCACTTCCTTAAAAGAGTCCTTCTCACTGGAAGTGCATATGAATTGTAAATATGTTTTTTGAAAAGAAGAGTAGGTTTTATACCTTTGGGAGAAGAGGAATATGATGTTTTGAAATCTTCACTCCCAGGGGCTTTTCCCTGTTCCTATTAAAAAAAATTAAAAGAAAAAGCCACAGAAATATTAGTGAGATTTTTTATCGCATTCATTGAAGATACATTGTAGATGCTTTGTAGGGTAAGTATTTGTAAACATCCATTACGAGTTCTAGGAAAAATATGATATTTATAAGGAAAGTTGTAAGACTTGTTCCATGATTCTTCGCGAATATCTGAAACGGTTTTTGCTGGATTGAAGGTTGACTCGCCGGCTAGAATAATGGAAATATTACTCTCAATCCCTTTGAGCAATTTAAATTTACACTTAATCATGCAAGACTTTTCTGAAGTGCTGCGGTGCACTTGTCATGGCTTCGCGGTGCACTAAGTGCACCGCGGTGCACGATCTGAAAACCGCTGGAGAAGAACCCCAAGTAACGGGTCGCTTCACATGGCAACGGAGGAAACGACGACGCCAGTGCAGCGGAGGACGGAAATGAACCAACTCCCACGCTGAGGGAAGTTAAGGATGCAATTCTAGAGAAGAAGGAAAGGGTAATCTGATCAAGTAAAGGACCATTTGGAATGTGAGAACTTCAGAGCGGTCACTATTTTGAATGCTGCCAACAAAGTGCTATCCCAGATCTTTCGTCGTCTGTCACCTTAAACGAATGAGTTGGTGGGAAGTTATCAAGCTGGCTTCATTGACGGTCGGTCGACAATAGACCAGATCTTCACCGTACGGCAAATCCTCCAGAAATGCTGTGAATACCAGGTTCCAACGCATCACCTGTTTATCGACTTCAAAGCGGCATACGACAGTATTGCCCGCGCAGAGCCTAGGAAAATCTTGGACGAAAACGGCTTTTTTGGGAAGCTGACTAGACTGATTAAAGCAACGATGGACGGTGCGCAAAACTGCGTAAGGGTTTCGGGTGAACTATCCGGTTCATTCGAATCTCGCCGGGGACTGCGACAAGGTGACGGACTCTCATGCCTACTCTTCAACATCGTTCTGGAAAGTGTGATGCGACGAGCCGGGCTCAACAGCCGGGGAACGATTTCCACAAAATCTGGTCAATTTGTGTGCTTTGCGATCGCCAGAACTGTCATAGTTTCTCATTGTAATGCTCTACCTATCACTATACATACTTTGACCCTTTGACATGTATTGCCAACCAAACTTGAACTGATCATTATTAAACGTGTTTGTACCGAGTCCGAACGTTTTTACTTCTAGTCCGCGTCCGATCTTCTTTTCTCCGCCGATACTACAAGAACATTTGGAACGGTGGCAGAGCGGCTGTACAGCTGAAACACGAAGCAACAAAGGTCGGACTGGTGATGAATGCCTCAAAAACATAGTACATGCTGATGTGCGGAACCGAACACGACCGGATCCGTCTGGGTAGTACTGTTACGATAGACGGGGATACTTTCGAGGTGGTGGAGGAATTCTTCTACCTCGGATCCTTACTAACGAAGCGAAAGTCGTGCCTACTACAGGCTCCGGAAGAAGCTGCGGTCTAAACAGATTCACCCACGCACCAAGTGCACCATGTACAAAACGCTAATAAGACCGGTGGTGGTCGTCTAAGGGGCTGTCCATAAACCACGTGGTCATTTTTTGGGACTTCTCAACCCCCCCCCCCCCCTCCGCGTGGTCATTAGTCCACACTAAATTTTTTTTTCGTCCATACAAAATGGTCATTGGCAAACCCCCCCTCATGACCACGTGGTTTATGGACAGCCCCTAAGGATACGAGACATGAATCGTTCTCGAGGAGGACCTCACTCGAAGTTTTCGAGCGACGCGTGCTAAGGATGATCATCGGTGGTGTGCAGGATCATGGTATGTGGCAAAGAAGGAAACCATGCGATTGCTGCACTTTACGGCGAACCCAGCATCCAGGAGGTGGCCAAAGCCGGAAGGATACGGTAGACAGGGCTAGAATGCCGGATAACAACCATACAAAGTTGGTGTTCGCTACTGATATGGTTGGCACAAGAAGGCGTTGAGCACAGATAGCACGATGGGCGGTCCAGGTAGAGCGTGATCTGGCGAGCATTGAGCGTGACCGAGGATAAAAAGCGGCAGCTACAAACCGAGTATTGTGGCGTACTATTGTTGATTATTTCTTATCTTAAATGTTATGTAGAAACAATACAAAATACGTTACACATCCGCCATGACATTTCTAATATTTAGCCCAACGTGCATAATGACTTCGTTCCACACCGTACTCTCTTACCGACACTGTAAAGTTTGCAATTAAGACCAGGCAGACCCATTCCTGCTGCTCCTACTGTTGCTGCTGCTGCTCTGCTTGCGAACTTCTCAACAAGATGCCTTCCCAAGATGCGAGCGAGACCACATCCACCATCTCTTGGATGACGGTTAGCCAATTCAGTCAAGTTAAATTGGATGCCGTATGAATAGCTGGCCGGGCGAGCGGGCAGTTAAGGTCTGAAACGAGCTTTGAAAGAAATCCGTTCGGAGATTTCGCCCACAGAATGGTGGCTTTGTTTCGTTTAAAAATACCTTTTAATTGATGTAAATTCATAACGTTCCAATTTGAGGCACGGTTGGTAGCGCAAAAATAAGTCTCAGCAGATCTGTTTAATAAACTCCGGGGTAGCTAGCATCGCTAACCGCCATATTTGCGTCTTTATTATAAGCTTCTTGCAGATTAACCTAATTTTCGGGGGAATTGTATTCACCTTCGGGGCTGGCTGGTTTCTGGTGACCCACGCGCGCGCTCCCCGGCGCTCACAATAATGCAAATTTATCTCAGTCAGGGATGTTGGTGGTGGTGGAGGGTGATTAAGGTGAATTCGCACACAAAACGACTTAGCGAAGGCATGGCAATTCCCCGGAACACTGATGAAGAAAATTTATGAAAATTACACTTGCCGAAAAGTAGGTACCTACACCGAGAATTAGCATCCTAATTTGCATTTCAAACAAAGGTCATACTTGAAACGGGCACTTAAACGCATCGAATTTCCATGAAATTTGTGTCGGAACAAGTGTTAGAACCACCCTCGTCGTACGGAACGACCGATTTTGCGGCTATGAAATATTCATGACTGTCTAATTTGCTCAGTTTATTGGATGCGGCCATTATTGGGGGGAAAACAAACAAAATGGGGCTGCGGTTGATCCAAATATAAATACCAAATTCATAGAGATTGAAAATTCGATTCTCAACCAGTTTGATAAAAAAAAATCATTAGAGACCTATGTAGGATCTTTAATTCCAAGGAAAAAATACTTGAAAAGTCTCTGGAAGGATTACTGGAAAAAATCCATAAAGGTAATTCTCAAGGGATCGTCAAAAAATGTCTGCAGAAATCACAGACAATGGTAGGTACTGGTGAAATTCTTGGAAAAAAAAACCTACAATGAATTTCTGAGGAATCCCTGGACAGTTTTCTGAAAGAATCCTTAGAAGAACTCCTGTAGATACCTCAGAAGGCATTTCTTATACAGTTTCTGGATTTGCAAACAAAAATTCCTAAACCAGTACCTGGAGAAATTTCTGAAGTAAATTCTGCAGAAACAAATAAAAAATAATAATCCTAGAGGAATTCTTTAAAAAACCACTGAAAAATTAAGAAATTTTTAAAATTATTCCAGGAAGAACTGAAGAACCCTCTACAAGTATTTATAGAAAAAAATTTGAATGAACCCACGGAAAATGCTAAGGAATAGATTTTGGAGTAATTTTTGCAGGATTTTTTTAGAAAATCTTTCTGAAAAATATTCTGATTGAATCCTCGAAGGAAGGCCTGAATAAATTAAATGTAGATCTTGTAGAAATACCTGAAAAAACTTTAGGGGAAACCCTTTAAGGCATTTCCAAAGAATCTTTTAAGAAATTGCTAGATAAACTTTCAAATAAATAACATCACTGATAAATGGAATAATACCTGAAGGATCCTGGGATGCTATTCGAACAATAATTTCTGAAAAAGTGGAATTATACCACCGTTATCCAAAACTTTTTCGATTTTTGGAATAATTTTTAACTTTTAAAAATCCATTGAGATAGGGGAAATTACCTATTCTCGGCCGTTTTCTTCTCTTCGTCTTAGGGGGTTTTTTGAAACCTATTGAACTCAGAGTTGGTCTCAAATCCTTCCCAACTAAGCTGAAGTTTCAGGCAATTTGGATGACAAAAACCTCCCATGACGAACAGAGTAAACCTGCCGATAATACCCATTGTCACCCTAGTTCAAAATTTGTTTTGGTCTACCTGAAATAAAAAAAAAAAACCTTTCCAAATTAAAGAAAATCACCTACAATATATTTATATTTTTTTATATTGTAAGACACATTTTCTTTTCGATACTGAACAATTTCAATTACGCCCTGCAAAGATGCCTTCAGAAATTCATCTGAATAACTTCACGGAAAAAAAATAATTGGGAATTTCCATCTGGTATCTTTTAAAATGAATCAAGGGGTCCTTCAGATATTCTACATATATTCGATTAAAATATGGGTTGATAGAGAAGTTCACTAACAATTTCTTTCAAAAATTTCACCACAGATTTTTTTTCTGAAATTCATGTGGAAATTTCTCCGAAATTATTTGAAAAGTTCTCCGCGAGTGGTTCAAAAAAAAAAAAATCCTCATTTTTTATCAGACAATCTACTATCGATTGCTGTGAAAATTTCTTCAGATGATTGTCACTGGAATTTATTAACGAATTCATACAAAATGTTGAAGAACTTTTTTAATAATTTCCCCAATTTATGAGATTTTTTTTTTCTTCCTAGAGAATGATCTTCAGGTATTTCTTTAAAAAAATCCACTATGGATTCTTGCAGAAATTTAACAAATGAATTTTAAGAACAATTTTTAAATTTGTTTCCTCCTGCGTGATTATCTTTTGAATTAGTTTAAGAATTCTAAAGATTTCTTTAGAAATTTCTTAAAATATTCCTTCAAAACATTATCATGGTTTTCTTTTGCGATTTTGACTCAAATGGTTTCAGGAGGTTTTCCATCGATCCCTTTTTTTAAATAAGCCAAAGAATCATCAAAAAAAATCGAAGTGTTCCATTATAAAACATTAATGTATTCCAAAAGAACTTAAATTTGCTAGGGATACTTTAGTTATTACTTGAGGAATTATTTTAGAAAATCGTTCATTGGTTGCTTCCGAAATCCCCGCAAAATTCCTCAAAGGAATTCTGTACAAAATCTTCCACAAATTGCCTCAGTATTCTATCTAAGCACTTATAAAACAGACTATGAAGGTTCTTTTAGAAATTTCTGCAGGGATTCCATCACAAAATCTTGCTTCAAAAATCCTCAAACGATTCCTTAAGAAATTTTTGAACTAGTTTTTAATAAAACGATTTATAGATTTTCCTAATAATTCCTTCAAGAACTTTAATAGAAAATACTCCAATGATTCCATCGAAAATCGCTTAACCCTTCAGAGCCGGAGGGCATACATGACCCCAACATAGAAACGGCTGTATTATTTCATCCATACGATAAAGCAGAATAATTTTTTTGGCAAAGTTGCTGCAAATTAAGTCCTCTATTACGGAAAAAAAAGGAATATTTGTATTTGGGGCTTCATTGACAACCTAGAACACCCTGAACACCATGCAATTTGGGAAAAACGAAATGATTGACATACCAGTTTATCATAAAGCTGTACTACGATGTGGGTTACGTTTATATGTATTCATTTAACCTTTGCCAAGAATATAAAAAGGTATTTTATATTCTCGGATGTTCATGGTGTTCCAAACTCCTATAGTTGAGGCCTTCAAATCTACAAGAATAATTTTATGAATTTTCACCAAAAAAAAAACAGCATTGCATAACCTACTGGGATCCGTAAAGCTCTTGAAATCTACAATGTCATTTATAGACACTATTGGGATATTTCAGGTTATCCAAACTACCTTGGAGCTCAGAACTCCAGGTCTACACTCGTAGCAAGAACCATATCTGTTATACCTTGGAGCTCAGAACTCCAGGTCTACACTCGTAGCAAGAACCATATCTGTTATACTCAGTAACGTTGCATAATCAACTGCAGTAAGTAGATCAATTTGAAGTCTACTAGCTTATTAGGGGCTGTTCATAAACCACGTAGACCAAAATTTGGTCACCTCAGACCCCCCCCCCTCACCCCTCGTAGACTTTTGTCCATACAAAAATTTTGAAATTTATATGGAGCGTAGACTTTGGCCAGACCCCCCCCCCCCTTCCCCCAAAAAAGTCTACGTGGTTTATGAACGGCCCCTTACAAACCTTTGCGACAATCAGGATTGTCCAAACTGTCCTATAATGAAGTCCTTCAAATCTACAAGAATAACTTTATGTATTTTCGCCATAAATAATAGTATTGCATAATCTGCTTGGATTCGCGAAGCTCTTGAAATCTCAAATATCATTTAGAGACACTACAGGGATATTCCAGGTCAGCCAAACTACCTTGGAGTGCAGGACGTCAGGTCTACACTCGTAACAAGAACCATATCTGCTATGCCGAGTAACGTTGCATACTCAACCGCAGTTATTGAATCAATCTGAAGTCTACTAGCTTATTACATACCTTTGCGACATTCAGGATTGTCAAAACTGTTCTATAATGAAGTTCTTCAAATCTACAAGAATAACTTTATGTGTTTTCACCAGAAATAATAGTATTGCAGACTATATAGGGATATTCCAGGTCAGCCAAACAACCTTGGAGTTCAGGGCTTCAGGTCTACATTCGTAACATCAGCTATATCTGACATATTGAGTAACGTTTCATAATCAATCGCGGTCACTGGACCAACCTGCATATAACCGTTTGACGCATTTGATCGCCTTCCAGGTAGCAATTGTTCTTCCTCTACAAGTGGTTGGGGAAGCGGTGCCTGTACGATAGGCAAACAGTTCCAAACAATAAACAAATCGCTTTCGCTCTTCGTACATATGTACAACAGAGATGGTTATATTTGCGGTTTAGGGGAAGATGATATAGATCGATGAGATTAGAATTGAACCTTATGACAACTAAGTTGCCGGGTCATTAATTGGCTCGGTAGCATAGTTGGTAAAGCACTTGTCTAGCGAATAAGGGTCGTGAGTTCAAATCTAATCTGTACATATGTACGTTGAGTTATTTGAAATTCATAATTGACCACACGGATTGGTATTACCGGAAATTTGCACTTTGAGTGAGTAATTCCTTCGGTAGATATTTCTCCTGGACTTTTTCCGGGATTATTTCCAGGATTTTTTTTATCTGTATTAACGAGATTTTTAGCCTTAGGCTAGTTCATCTCGGGACCCACGCTTTACTTCCCTTCCGAAGGAAGAACTCACATTTTGGGAGTTTGTCGGGAGTGGGATTCGATCCCAGGTCCTCGGCGTGATAGTCAAGTCCATCACATCAGGACCGCTCCACTATTTCCAGGAATTCTTTCGGGTATTTCTCCAAGAATTCTCCCGGGAATTACTCCAGGAAATCTCCCAGGGGATTCCTCTAGAGATTCTTTCAGGAATTTCCTTCGGGAAATCCCCCAGGAAAGAGGATTCCTTGAAGAATTTTCCAGAGGAATTGCTGGAGAAATTACCGAAGGAATTCCTAGAGAAATTTCCTTCTCAGAGTGTTTCTCAGAGGAAAACTTGGTGAAATTCCTATAGGATTTCCTGAGAAAACTCCGATGATTTCCTTTAAAAATTCCTGGAGGAATTTCCAGAAGAGTCCCTGGAAGAATTCCTGAAAGAATTCCTGGAGGATTTTCTGGAAGATTTTCAGAAGAAATTCCCAAATCAATTCCTGTAGGATTACCTGGGGAAATCCCCGGAAACATTATCGGAGGAATTCCTGGAGAAATTCCCGGACGAAAAACAGGATAAATTCCAGCAAGTATTTTTAAAGGATGTCCTAGAGGCATTCCGGGAGAAATTCTCGAGGGTTTTGTGAGAAAAAAAATCACGGAGGACTTCCTGAAGAGATTCCTGGAGAAATTCCCAAAGGATTTCCTTGAAAAAAAAAAAAGAAACAACAGTTTTGCTTAGAAAATTCTCGGATATATTCCTGGAGAAAGTTCTGGAAAAATTTCCGGAGAAAATCCTAGAGAAATTCTTGGAGAAATTCCTATCGAACATCCCGGAGGAATTCCTGAACAAATTTCCGGAGGAGTTTATGGAAGAATTCCTGGAGGCACTCATGGACAAATTCCTGGGGAAACTGTCAATGAAACTTCCGGAGAAAATCTTGGAAAAAAGTCCGGAGGAATTCCTCGAAAAATTCCCAGAAGAATTCCTGCAGAAATTCCCGAAGGAATTACTGAAGGGGTTCCTGATGGAAGTCCTAGATGAAATCCTGGGGAAAGTTCCGGAGGAATTCCTGGAGAATGTCCTAGAAGAATTTCCGGAAGATTTCCTGAAGAAATTCGTGGAGAAAGTTCTTGAGGAATTCTCAGTGGAATTGTTGGATAAGCGGTGGAATTCCCGTACAAATTCCTGAAAAAATTCCCGGTAGAATTTCTGTAGAAATTCCCGGAGACATTCCCGGAAGAGAAAACGGAGCAAAAGAAGCAATATTGTAGGGTGACAAAATTTGTCTGCAGGGGGTCAAAGATGGTGGTAAGGTATTGCCTCTTGTACCACCGTACTCGACCGTCTACTATCCTGCCAAATGGCCCTTAGCTTGCTGAACAAATATGCTGAAAATGGAATACTTCTTGTTCATTAGGGTGCTCATACAAATATTTTCTTAATACTAGACGGAACCTATCCACAGTGTTTTATTTTGCCGATTTCGTGCGCTTTTTTAATAACTTTTCAACCATTGATTTTTGTGATTTAGTTTCTTCGGAGAAGATTCTACATAATACAAAGCGCATCTTTTGACATGAAGAGCTGGATGATCAATCCACCTATAAGTAAGATAAAAAAAATATGTTTTTCAAAAATTGCATATAGACTTTTGATGTCTTTGGCAAAGTTGTGCACAATGCAATTTTAATCAACTTTGTCAAAGACGTCATAATGCTAAATCTCATATTTTACGATATATATTGCGTTGTATGTGCATGACCCCTAGAAATCATATATTTCGACACTGATTCTTCATAAGGGCCTAACTGACATTTTCGATTTCTCTTCATCGATCCTCTCTTTGTGTTATTACAGAATGTGTATTGAGTTTTCCCAAAGTTTTTTGATTGAAATGCGAAGGAGATGACTGCAACTTGCTATATAAACAAAAAGAATAATGATTTTGTTTATTTTGATCAAGTTATAAGCGAAAGAGAGAGTCGACGAAGAGAAAACGATCAAGTCGGTTAGGCCCTTATGAAAAATCATTGTCGATTTCATCATAACTTTTCAACGGAATTTTTTACATTCTTCGCGTCTTCCACAAAGTTGTTTAGAATATAATAATATATATTTTTGCTGAGCATCCGAAAACGCTAGCTTTTGAAATAACAAAGTTATTCACAAATGTATGATTTTTATAGGGTAACTTTGAACTCGTCTAACTTTTTTCGGTGCAGTAGAGAACCGTTTCGAAAAATGAAACAACTATATTTGCAGTAAATGAAAATGGTTTAAGCTTTTGTATGCAAGTGTATTCTTTATGTGCTTTGGTGAATAAACAAACAAATATCAAATATTGAAATTATTTAATAACTTCTTTATTTAACGAGATAGAATATCGTATTGTTCAGCAAAACTGTGTATTTGTATATGCTCAACAACTTTGCAGAGCATGCAAATAATGTAAAAATTCTGGATTAAAGGCTAAAATAAAAATAAATTTCTGAATGATTTTTTAATATATTCATTTTTTATAACTCGTTAAAATAATCATAGCTTTTTACCAAGATTTTGTACATTTTTTCAATGTTCTAGAAAGTTGTTAAGTATACAAAAATACATATTTTTGATGAACATTGCAACATTCTATCTCGTTAAATTGAGAAGTTATTAAATAATTTCAATATTTGATAATTGTTTGTTTATTCACTACAACACATAAAGAATAAACTTGCATGCAAAAGTTTAAGCCATTTTTATATACTAGAAATATAGTTGTTTTATTATTTGAAACCGTTATCTGCGCCATTTTGCGCCGAAAAAAGTTAGACGAGTTCAAAGTTACCCTATAAAAAAACATAAATTTGTAAAAACTTTGTTATTTCAAAAGCTAGCGTTTTTTGATGTTCAGCAGAAACAAGAATTTTTACATTCCAAACAACTTTGTAGAAGATGCGATATAAAAAATGGTAAAAATCCCGTTGAAAAGTTATGATGAAATATATGATTTCTAGGGGTTTGCACATACACCATTTTGCACACATTGCATTTTGCACAACTTTGCCAAAGACATCAAAAGTCTATCTGCAATTTTTGAAAAAAAAAAATATTTTTTTATTTCACTTATAGGTATTGATCATCCAGCTCTTCATGTCAAAAGATGCGCTTGTCTTATGTAGAAACTTATCCAAAGAAACTACATCACAAAAATCAATGGTTGAAAAGTTATTGAAAAAGCGCACGAAATCGGCGAAATAATACACTGTGCTATCGAATAATATCAGAACCAAGGACACCAGATACGTCTTACTTCCTCTTAAGGACAGACTTGTTAGAATCCCAAAATGACCGCCACGATGGCCGACTTTGGCACCTACTCACGAATTTGAGGGCACAAATCTCTTCGTCAACACAATCAGCGCACCTGAGCTTCTCATTTTAAGCTATTACAAGTGAGCAAGATCGGAATAATGAAATGCACTTTTGTTTGAAGCTTGCTTCTTGAGATATGTGCGTCTGAAGTTCTGATGCAATGTTGAAGCGGGATTTCAAGACGTTTGTCCTTAACTTTCGGAACAATTTGCTGGACGTTTACCGATTTTAGAGATACCATTTTTTGAATGTTTTGATTGCTGGTGTCACCTAGCGTCGCCATTGCCGGATAGATCTCAAACTGCCGAACAAATTTACAGAAAACGCCATGCTTTTGGCTTATTACAGTTACGAGATACACGTGTTTAAAAATTATACACAAGGTGCCTAACAAATAAATCATGAATCAAAGACTCAACTATCAGACAGTTTTTAGTCTACTGAAGAACTTTGTTGAAGACGGCATCATTCTATCTTATCAGGATTCTGAGTTGCAGAAGTTAGAAGACTTTTTACCCTGGCGCCACCTAGCGGACGATTCTCGAACCAAAGACGCCATTGCCAGATAGTTCGTAGCCTGCTGAACAACTTTGCTGAAAACGGCATGCTTGTACCTCATTAGTGTATCGAGATAAACGTGTTTGAATTTTTCAGACACAATGCGCCACCTAGCAGATAGATCCCAAACCAAAGACTTTACTATCAGATAGTTCTGAGCTTGCTAAAGAATTTTGCCGAAGACAGCATCATTCTCTCTTATCTGGTTTCTAAGATATGAGGGTTTGAATATTTTTGACACTGGCGCCGACTAGCGACCGAATCGCGAACCAAAGTCGCCGTTGCCAGTTAGTTCTTAACCTGCTGAACAAATTCGCCGAAGATACTATACTTCTACCTCATCGGGATCTTGAGATATACGTTTCGCAAAGTATGTGGCCAATTTTGGTACCCCAAGACAATCCGGAATAACTCCGGAACCATGTGGACCAGGCACCCATGTCCCGGCATCGTAATTAGAAGAGTTTTTCGGGAAGTTGTGAAAATTTCATCAAAATCCATTGAAAAACAAAAAAGTTATGACCATTTTTGTGCTTTTCCGAAGGTGGAAAATGTACGTTGGCTGGATGAAGGTTAAAGAATCTATAGATTTTATCAGGAGTTCGCCATGGATTTATCCTTATTTCGTTAAGCAAATCTCTCGACTAAAAATTCGGACTGAAATTCTTAAAAATAATCTGCTTTCAATTTATGCTAGATTTCCTCTAAAAAGATGTTTTAACAGTTTTGGTTTTCTCAGATTCGCAAGCTGTATAATTAAAATCAAATTCATGAGTTCCAAAAATACTTCTAAATTTCGCGAAAACCCTTGAATTCTTCCAAGAAATCTATAAACATTCTTCAAAATGTTTTCATAAGCTTTTCAAAAAAAAGAAAAAAAAAACGAGCTAAGCAAGGACTTTTTGACCTTTTTGACAAGGCAATTTATAGAGTTTTGGAGGTCCATTAGAATTCAGTCGAAGATTCTCTTCAGGATTTCCGGTATTTTTTCTTAAGCAATTACACAAAAAAAAATAAATGTAAATATGATTTGGAGACAAAATTTAAAATTTCATAAATAGCTTGAAAAATAGTTGCAGTCTTTCTCAAAGGAATCACTACGTATCAAGCTACGTATAACATACATTTTGCCAGAAGAGAGTAACCATGATCAAGAAGGACCTGCAAGCACTCGGAGTTTTAAAGCGGCCAATCTTGCATCCGGAAAATAGCCAAAGTCGTCAGTAAACGATGACAAGGACATGTTGCAAAAATGCCGGACGACAACCCTGCAAAGTTGGTGTTCGCTAACGATTCGGTTGGCACAAGAAGATGTGGAGTTAGGAGAACTCGAATGGTGGACCAGGTGGGCGTGACCGAGCAGGCATTGGGCAAGACCGGGGATGGGGAGCGGCAGCCACAAACCAAGTATTGCGGCGTACTATTGTTGATTGTGTCCAGTAACACTCATCTAGCGCAATTGTTGATTATGTCTTTTCGTCATTGTGATGTAGTACAAATAAATGTCTGTATGTATTTCACAATGTGTGAGCTCTGGAAACTCTACGCCCTGATTTAATGTCCATCGAAAATTAAAAGAAAACTTCCGTCTTACCGCGGATTACTTCAGCAAACACTGTTTGCCATTTCGCACGTCGCCCACACATCTTCTCCGGGAGCGTACCCGCAAAGTATTAATAAAGCAATTCCCAGTATTTCAAAGAACGGGGAAAATTTTAACCGCAGCTAGCCGTCAAGCCATAAATTTTTATTACGTGGTAAATACCGCGCGTTACCTTGAACCGGACGACGACGGCGCGTTACAACCACCGCACCGTTCCAGCGATGAACCATGCAGAATTCATCAGAAAAAAAACTTTCAACTTCACTACTTCGCCACTGCTATTCCAGTTCCTGCGGTCCGTGGCGACCTGCAAACTGAGACCTCAGTCAGTATAATTAAACGCACCAATCTCCGGTTGCATTTTTTTACCCTACAGGAAAACTAAGGATCCAAAGCCATTAATAAGATATCACCAACGCCCGCTTCCGGCTTTTTATAGTGTTGTAGTCGTAGTTTGTGCATAGCGATAACCCACTGACGAGCAGCAATCATGTCACATAAATCATGGCCACACCGGGGTGCACCACGTTGAATGTCGGCAGAGAAAGACCTTTAGCTGGGGACGGGTGGTTACTGGATGCCACGACAGGACTTCAATTTGCATACAGCATCGAATTCAAAACTTTGGTCACAAGCTTTCAGAGGAGTGTATGGCTTTTTTCTTTTCAAGTTTCGGTTAATTCGAGGGGCCCAGATGCAAAGGGGTGTAAGTGATCATTTTATCGGTTTTGAGCTGAGCATATAAAACAAATCTTTAGATTTCAAGCTTTCATAAACTTTTGCTAGATTTTTTTACGATGATTAGAAAAAATACAATAAATCGGAAAAAAGAGGTCGATTTTATTTTGTAACTCCATACATTTAGTATGGGATGAGGAATTAGTAAAAGCTTTAAACCTCAATTACTCGAAAGTAGATTTTTGTCACCTGCACTTATTTGCTTCTAATCCCCTCATTTGTCAAAAACTTAAACTTGAAACATGTTCACATTTTAGGGAACGTCCATAAATTATGTCACGCAAAAAATGCCCATTTTCAACACCCCCCCCCCCCCCCCCCTATAAAGCCTGCGCACTTTAGAATCGGTACGCTTTCTACCGGCTGCAGATCAAAAACGGTTTAACCTAGAAAAAAATGTTGTAAGAAGCAAATGAAGCTTATTTATTGTGTTATGTAGGAAAAATATGAAAAAATCAGTTTTTATTTGTTCAAGATAAAATTTTGACCTGATTGTGAAATTCATGCCATTTTATTCTGCACAAACCAATGATCGTCAATATTTTCAAATTTTTCAGCTTACGGGCTGAAAGTTCCGCAAGAAACAAAATTATACTCATCAAACATATGCTAAAAACAAGTTACGACATTAAACTTTTGACAAATATAGTTCACAAGACCATAATAAACTTATAGCCTTATTGGCCATTCACGCTATATTCAAAACATAATTTTACTCACACTAATTTTTTATGAAAAAATATTTCCTGAGATCGTTTTTTTGGATGTACAATTCCCCAATTCAAGTGGCCCAACTTAATTCATATCGAAACCTGGATTATTTTTGGAATTATTAGCAGTTTTCCCTCACAGTAGTCGGAAATTAACAGTCATAAGGCTAACTCCTCATAATAGCATAGCATAGCATAGCATAGCATAGCATAGCCGACCGTACACATCCTGGGGTGGCTGTCGATAGAGACGTTCAATGCGCCAGAAAAGTTGCCTGGGACTTGACAAACCTTTCATTTAACGAACTCTCGACACCTGGCCAGGTCCTTACGATCAGCGGGGATGGGGAGGAAATGTTGATTAGATATCTACTCAGAATGTGTCCAAGAACTTGGTCCACTTCATAGATATCTGGAGTTGGAAATTGGATAGGGTTTAATGGGGTGCTTTCCTTGGCGAAAAAGCGTATAAGATATTGTTATGGTTTAATCATTTACCTGGTTACCACTGAAAAAGTAAACATTAGCATTAAGCAAGTCGCACAAGTTTCGTAGGTAGTACAGCTCTAGACCACAGTTATGAGGATTGCCTCCTTCCCGTCGGATACCAAAAAAAACAAAGATTGGAGACTTATCTTTGACTTCTCGACCAAACTGACACAATTCTCCAACAGTCGAGAGTTATCCTGACCTCGTCCTTGCGACTGCTGAGGAATATGGAAGGATGGTCATAATAAGCCTAAAATAAGATAGTTTTCATAGATAAAACACTGAAAACCATATAGATTATGGAACTGTAGATGTGATTCTATGATCACAAATAAAAAACTTCTGAGTAGATTCAGTTTTATTAAAAAAAAATCTTTAGATATTTCACGCCATCAAAACACATATAATGAATTTCGTCCATACAGCTTTCGAGCCACGAATTGATCTGCATAAAATAATTGATTTCTTGTATACCAATACTAATCGTATAGTATCCTTCCCGTATGCGTATTTGCCGAACTAAAGCTTAAGCGAAAATAACTTTTTTGACCTTAAATATCTATGCAAGTCTTTGATTTTCAATAAAACCCTTCAAATGCTTACCATAGCTATATTGGAAATTTTAAAACACTTATGGAATATTTTACTCCCCTTAATCAACAATCATAATACCAAGAACTATTATATACTGCGTAATTGGTGGGTTTGATAATTATATATTCCTACACAAATCTTGAATCTGACAATGATTGGTTTTTGGTCAATGTGTGCAGAAAAAACTGGCACTATTCACGAATCCAGATCAATAGTTCATCTAAAAATATAAAAACAGCAAATTTTATACTTTTCCTACAATCTACAATAGATAAGCTTCAATTGCTTCTAACAACACTTTTTTCCAAGTTACTCCGTTTTTGAGCGGCAGCCGGTTGAAAGTGTACCGATTCTAAAGTGCGCAGGCTTTATCACACTTTTTGTATGGGTCGTCACACATTGTTGAACACAACTCCCCCCTTCCCCCTCAAAGCGTGACGTAATATATGGACGTTCCCTTATGCTCTGGTCTAGTGCAAACTACATGTTAAAATGCTTTGAGGTCCATATAAACAACTTTAACACGTCTTCAAACCCCCTAAAAATCTCCTGGAACACCCCAGAAAGATATTGAAACTGTTCGAAACTCCCTGTTACGGTAGCAAAGAGGTCTGAAGAATGTTTTAGAAGCTACTTTGCCTCGATGTTCTTGTAACATATGTATGTTAGAATTTAAGGTTAGATTAATTTCACTTAATTTTAGTCAAAACACACTGTGATACCTTGTGATAACTATTAGATTAATCTTGTACCGACTTTTCGAACCCTCTAAGCAAAATAACCTCTTCGAATGTGTGTAATCAGTTTCGTACCTTTTAATTCCGCCCAAATTGCTTATCCTTTGACAGATACGCGTGTATTTCGACTACCACTTGTAATCTTCCTCAGTGTCAGTTATCCACATGAGGAAGATTGCAAGTGGTAGTCGAAATATGCGTATCTGTCAAAGGATAAGCAATTTGGGCGGAATTAAAAGGTACGAAACTAATTACACTCATTATAAGATTAAGTTCATTAATATTCCATTGAGTTTGTTCACATTTTAATGAAAATATAGATAAATTCACTTATTGGTTGCTATTTTAGATAGAAATACACTTTGCATGATATCACGTATTTCACCCAGGTGACGTTTTAGGCCGCATAATCATTATTGATGTCAATTGGATACGAAGTCGGCAGTGCTGGCAGCAACACTCCCTGATATAGCCAAAGCTGTAAAAGAGTAAGTATTAAGAATGAGCATGCTTTTATAACAGATTCATTTTTCGTTCGATTCAGGTGCTTTTCGTAAGATAAATTTCCTTGACTTTCTCGGGCATACCACACGATATACGCATGCAAAATTGTCATTGACAGAGGAAGCTTTTAGTTAATAATTGCTTAAGTGCTCTACACTGAGTTCCCAGATAACCGGGAATCGCATAAGGATGCACGGTGTACATTGTATAAAGTATTATTTCAAGTCACTATCGTATATATGTACTTTTGAGAGACAATTTTCATCGTATATGATGTTATTTTTTGAACTTTCTGCGATGTATCTGATAAAATCATATAAGAGTGCAAATTAACTTTTATCATGTATGACTACATCGTAGTAGGCGATATTCTGATGTTTTATGGCGACGATCTTTAATCATTCGCAAAAGCGTTCGAGCGAACTCGCAAAGTGTCAATTAAATTCGCACAATTGCGTACTGCGATGGTTATACGACTTCGCTGGGTACTTTTCTTGTTATATCAGTTTATCTCGCATTGGTGTATAAATTTAATCGCATAAAAGTAAAAATAAACTAAGGGGCTGTCCATAAACCACGTGGTCATTTTTTTGGGACTTCTCGACCCCCCCCCCCCCCCCCGCGTGGTCATTTGTCCATACAAATTTTTTTATTCGTCCATACAAAATGGTCATCGGCCGAACCCCCCCTCCCCCCCCTCATGACCACGTGGTTTATGGACAGCCCCTAATTAAAATGTGCATACAAACTCGCATAAGCTAGAATCGTTAACGTTGGCATATTGCGATGTGAAACGTGATAACAATGAAATAGGTGCTCTTATAGGCCAACAAGCTACAATAAAGTGAGCAGTCGTCATTATTGTGACAAAACAAGTTACAAGACCTTATAATTGACAAATGGTTGTGCTAGCAAGAGAGGGAATCACTACTACTAGTGATAACTGAGCGGCAAATCACGCTTCGTCATTTTGACCTCCAGATAGCTTGCCGAATACGTACAACGCAGGGAAACCAAGTGCATTCCAACAAACACTGAGGTATATTAGAATGTCATGACAATTAGCCAGTGTGTTTCATAAGTAGTGTTTGGTGTTAAGTGTAAAGCGTGACTCCATAATGCAAAGGTTATTAGTTCGATACTGAGGTGACAAGAATTGTTTTTTTTTTCGAATATTAAAAAGTCGCATAAGATGCTATATAACGTCGCAATAGTGCACACCGTGCATCGCATAAGATATCGTTCAAGTCATGTAACGTAATTATTTTTCCGTCAATGCACGTATAGCGCCTCCACTTTTGTACGCGTAAGGCACTGTTACTGAATCTTATGCGATGTAACTTAACCGCATAAAAGTACGTATAGCATGAACATAAACTTCATTATACATGCAAATTCATTGTCTGGGTTGGAACTTAAGTTTGTTCATGGGGGTAATTTTCGTCACGAAAAGTGCTTGTTTGAATACTAAACATTAGCGAACCTGGTAGTGAAAGACGGTTTATGACATGTATCAGAAAGCCGCTTGCCAGAAAATGATATTTTTTTTCAGATTATCAGTACATGGACTTATAAATCCCACAATTCAAGTGAAAAGTTCTTCGTGGAAGACGTCCAATGCACGATTATTTCAAGAATCGCAACTCAAGGAACCCCTTGAGGTTCTGTTGAAACCAGTCTCCCAAACGAACACCGAACTCACTGAGTACTGCTGTATTTAAACTTCGACTGTACTCCGACTTGGTGTTTAAACCGCAACACACAAATCTGTACCCAAACGTGTACTTATGTTCGGAGTATGTTTCAAACACAAGTATGCACATATGTACAGTACACGTGTACTGCACGAAACGAAGTGGAAAGCGATCGTGCAAAAAAGAACTTTTTCGAACAACGATTGACGGTTGGGGCTGTCCATAAACCACGTGGTCATTTTTTGGGAGATTCCGAACACCAACCCCCCCGCGTGGTCATTCGTCCATACAAAACAATTAAATTTGGTATGGACCGTGGTCTTTGCGCGAACCTCCCCCCCCCCCTAAGATGACCACGTGGTTTATGGATGGCCCCGTTCGGCACCACTCGTTTACCAATCGGAAAGCCGCTTCGGGTTTCATTCTCGGATTTCGCTTGGTTAGATTTTCGTTTTGTACTTTTGTACGTACACAAGTTTTGTACTTGACTACTCTTCGGTACGGAGTACTCTAGCAAACATGGGTACCCCGATGTTTGGTGTTTGATGTTCAAACAAGTGCGAGAAAACGTAGTTGAACTTGTGTTGAGTTCATGGGAAGACTGGTTGAAACATCCATGTAGCATCCATTAGGCCTTTTGAAACTATAAAAAAACGCTCTAAAGCCATATAAAAACCATAACACTCCTTGAAACGACCTGATAAGCCCACATAAGCCCGCTTAAGTCGCATGATGATTCCTTTGATATCCTCTGAAACCAAAAAATGCCGGAAATTCCCTTGAAATCCTTATGAAATTCTCTGACTATCAGCTGAAATCCTCTGACACCTTACTGCACCCGAAATTGGTCCAACCCCCTCTGAAATCACTGTAAAATCTCGTTAACCCCTTTAACCCCTTTGGAGCCCATTTTATTCCCATCGGTATCGTACTGTTTCCTTACGTATGATTAAAACAAAAAACTTCAAAAAAATTGAACCATTTTTTTTCTGATAGGCTAATTTATTAAAACTGGCACTGAGTGTACATTATCAAGCCTACGGGTGTAAGAGTAATGTTCCGAACGACGAGAAATCTGCCTTCGGATCGCGTTAGGTTGCATGAACTCGACTCATCACACAATGAGTTTAGAGGTACTTGCTGGTGTACAGCCTCTGACAGACCGCTTTGCGGAGTTGTCGTTCTGGTTCCTTATCCGATGCGAGGTTGTGAATCCATAGAAAATATCGAAAAGCTGCTCGAACAGAACCCTCACACTCGTTTTATGAGTGTGTACTACTGGTACATGACGCTGGAGGTAAGCCCATCTACGGTTAACACCAATCGTGACAAGTTCTCAGACTTCGGCAGTTCCTCTGTGGATTTTGATCTATCCATGAAGGATGAGGTCCATGGAATACCAGAATCTTTTCGTTCCATGTGTCTTCCGCAAATCTTTGCAATTAAGTTCGGGCATACAGGCGGGGACAGACAGTTCTTCACAGATGTTTCAAAGACAAATGATTCGACTGGTTTTGGTGTCTACAACGATTTTCATAGCGCCGCCTTCATGCTTCAAAAGCCCTGTTCAGTATACGTTGCTGAGCTAGCGGCTATATACTACACCTTAGAGTACATTCACACTCTTCCACCTGAACACTACTTCATTTTTACCGACAGTCTAAGCTCTCTGGAGGCTGTTCGGTCAATGAAATTGATGAAGCACTCAGCGTACTTCCTGAGTGGAATGCGCCAAGTCTTGAGTGCTTTGTCCAAACGCTCATACACCATCACCATACCTTGGGTCCCTTCACATTGCTCGATTCCGGGCAATGAGAAGGCGGACTCGCTGGCTAAGGTGGGCGCTAGCGAAGGCGATATTTACGAGCGTCAAATCGCCTTCGACGAATTTTTTGCATTGGCCCGTCAGCAGACCTTGATCAGCTGGCAACACAAATGGAGAAATGGAGAGATGGGTAGATGGTTGCACTCCATCATTCCACAGGTGTCGAAGAAGCCATGGTTCAAAGGGTTGGATTAAAGCCGCGATTTAATTCGTGTAATGTGTTGGTTGATGTCCATCCACTCCCGAGCAGAGGGGAATATCAAATTAATAACTACGAAATTACAAAACCTGTTTTTATATCTCGTTTTGTTATTATTGTATTATCAAGGCATTACGTTTCCATAACATGTTTTGTTGGACAATCTTATTTTGTTATGACCAAGCTATTGGTATACAGCCATTAAATAATATTTCAATATTACATTTTGTTGTGGAACAAGTTTGATTATTATTGCATTATTGAGAGCGTACCAATACTTTATGCTATTGCTATCAAAACTTAAACAAGTTGTGAAATAAATCCTACGTCATTCAACAACGTTATTTACAGTATTTCGCGAGTTATGCTTACGGTATCATATTTGTTAAGAGGTGTGGTATA
This sequence comes from Aedes albopictus, assembly GCF_035046485.1. Lineage (NCBI taxonomy): Eukaryota > Metazoa > Arthropoda > Insecta > Diptera > Culicidae > Aedes > Aedes albopictus. The sequence continues at coordinate 347,699,503 of NC_085138.1, forward strand.
TTACGTGACATGGAGGTGCTGTAATGTGTACAAAACCAAGTCCCTGCTGGGCGTTGCGTGGTTTGAAATTGACTGAGTTGTAGCAACAATCAATATGCAACTGGCAATTCGCCCGTGACGCCAGTTTCGTCAAATTTCAACAGCCCCATTCCCCCAGTACATCATTATTGAACGACCACAAGAAGGCGGCGCGTTTCACGCATTTCACTGTCAACAACAACAACCATGTACTACATTCGTTCGTTCAAAATGTCATCCACAACAGGTAGGTATCTTCAATTTTGAAACTTCATTAAAAATATCTATATTAATAGATTTATTTTTAGGATACTGAAACTAATATTCTGCCCGACAACAACGCAGCACCGCGAGACTCGGACGTAGTCACAGGGTCGGCGCGCTACCGGGCAACCGGAGGGGCTTCGCGGATCTATAAGGGCGCTCAAAGATTCAAATGAACTACAGTAAAGCGGTTCGAAATTTACGATGTATTGTTGTTCTGTGGTCTATCACTGGTTCACGGCACGTACCTTGATGAACTGCAAATCTGCGAGCGCTCGCGACGGGACCTTTGTTCCAGCGATGGCTGGCCGGACCCGATGTCGCCCCTCGGCAAGATGGCGGAACAGCTACCGTTGACCTGCGACGTCTAGAACGTACAATGGCGGTTTGTGGAGACGGTTCCGGACTACAGGCGCTTCCTTCAAGCGTAGTCGGTCGACGACGGCAAGGCCGCCCTCTGTCGGACCGAGAAGGGAATCTCTCCTTGGAATTTATGGCCTTTGTCCGAGAGCTTTGTCCTCCTTGGTGGCTATGGCCGAAGCCAGAGGAACAATGGCATTCCTTTGCTGTTAGATTTGGGTAATCGGAAGGCTGGTTTTTAAAGAAACCGAAAAAAAGGTCCTGAATGCTGGTTAACTCTGGCACAATAAATTGTTCCAAACACTCCACTATTACTCAAGCACATCCGATCTACACGCTCGCCTGTTTCTAAGTGGACTATGGCCGCCCACCGACGTTTCTTGGGGAGCGCAAACAGTTGGCGTCCACTAGAGATACGCAAAGGGGTCCAGGTATCAATATGTCGGCTCCAGAGGCACGCAAAGGGGGAGTGAGTGGAATGGAACCGTTTCTATTACCCCCCAAGAAATGTCAAAATCCAAACCACTTCCTTGTACCCACTGCCGCCATTACCGCGCACGGATAAGTGAATAGAGAGACTTAAATCTACCCATACTTTATTGAAAATATTTAGTTTTTTTTTTCCGGAAACGTATGTCTCCAGGAGTTACACGGGATTCTAAGAATCTGATGAAAGAGACCGGGCTCACACCGAGTCTGGGAGATAGAGGGCTATTATCGATACATCAGGCCAGTAGCGATCAGTGGTTTGACTAGGCATAGCTCGGAGGAACTTTGACCCATAAGAACCGAACTACGTTACGTGTTAGGGGCATTGAATCGATGTCCAGGAGCATGACCGAGTTTGGTACTGGCCACGAATGGGAATACTAGCATTGATTCAGTAAAATTGAGCAGCAAATCTGGCATTGTCTCCAGATCAAGTTGACGTCCAAGATTTTTTTCCAGTTTGAAAAAAAAAAATATAAACAAAGCATGGTAACCTAGATGACGAGCTTGATAAATTGTTTGCTTTGATGACGGGGCGAAACAAATCAAGGCGTCGCTTCAAGCGAAATCAGCACAGGCGAATATTGTGGGGGAAAAGTGGAGGAGCGAATGGCGTCATAAAATCGTACTGATTTGTTCCTGACATTTATATCTTGATGTTCAATCTATGGTTGTAGCTGAAAAGTTCCCAAAATATCAGCCACTGCCCAAGTGGCGCAGCACCCTACATACATCAAAACGTGAACATAGCGACGATATTGGTTTGAGGTGGGGTTTGAAAGGGACGTTCCAGATTCCGCATTTGACATGAGAATTTCAATGATAAAAATGTCAAACTAATTTAGTAAACTTGTTTGAACGAAGCTAATACAGACAGCTGAATCCAAAATTGTAGATGGTTTTGAATGGGATTTTTCAGAAATATTTTATATTTTCACATGTTTGCCCTGTCGTTCCAGAGGATGAAATCGGATCTACCTATTTGTGGTAAAAGATTACATGAATAGTTTAAAATACGCCTATGAGGGAAGAGAGAAACTTAAGTTCGCAATGATTGTTCTGTTATTCTCACATGCTGGTCTAAATATGTATAGCATTCTCAGCCAACACGAAGTCATGTATGATGTAGAAAAGGATGCTAATGTGGAGGCCATATGCGTACATGCTTTTTTGCAATTACGTGTCATAAGATTGCATTTTTCAATCACCAAAACTGTGCCGAAATGGCCTACTTTTCTTCACTAGCTCAAGAGTGCCGAAAAGTAGAACTTTTCAGCACTGTTAAGAGTGCTGAAAAGTACTACTTTTTGGCACTTTTGCAGGGGTACACTTTTCGCAAGTTTTCCGAAACAATAATGTTTTTCTGTGGTCTTATGTGGATGCGGTGACTGCTTCGATGTCTTTTCGACAGATCTAAACCGAATAGAAGCGATTTCCTTTCTGATTTGATCAGCCAAACAGACGTAGAGTGAGAAGCAGTAGCAGCAAACAACGCTTGTTGACGACGCGACTCCGAGTACTTGTGACACTTATGAACACAGCCTACCTGATTGAAAAAAAAAACGCTTGTGCGGATGCTCACACGTGGTTCTTCTTGAGACATGTGGGGATAATCAGAAATGATCGTACTCAAGGGTATTTTGTCATAATTGCAAAATAGTTATTTATGCAACAAGTTGCAAAATGATGATTTTTTCAGCACGAGTCGTACATTTATCCAACGAGGCTTGCCGAGTTGGATAAATACGACGAGTGCTGAAAAAATCGAGTTTTGCAACGAGTTGCATACAAATTTTTTTGCCATTACGAAAAATACCCATTCAATATGACCTTTTCTAGCTGCACAAACATGTATCAGAAGGAACCACGTGCGAGCATCGCATACTTGCCAGCGTAGGTTTTTGTTCGATCAGGTAGGCTGTGATGTAGTAGTTGTCAACAATGTTCGAGCTCCCGGCGTCAAACAGTTGTGTGGAGGCGTAAGAAAAAGTCTATTCAGCAAGAGCCTCTACACCTGGTTTGCAATTTGAATCGGGATTGAAATCATCTCGATCCGGATTCCAGCAGATCAGTGGATGTAGAGGTAGTAGCTGAATCTACGGGAGGCGCGGCAGCAAGTGAAAAGTACGTTAGGCCAAAGGTGCCGAAAAGTGCTACTTTTCAGCACTCTTAAGAGTGCCGAAAAGTAGTACTTTTCGGCACACTTGCATCAGCGGTGAAAAGTAGGCCATTTCAACATACTTCAGCCAATTAAAATGTCCTATTTTTCACAACGTAATGGCAAAAAATGTTGTATGCAACTCGTTGCAAAACTCGATTTTTTCAGCACTCGTCGTATTTATCCAACTCGGCAAGCCTCGTTGGATAAATGTACAACTCGTGCTGAAAAAATCATCATTCTGCAACTTGTTGCATAAATAACTATTATTTAACCACGGGTAAAGTGTACGCATATCGCCTCCACTTTAGCATCCTATTCAACAGCATGTGCAATTGTTTGATATCATAACTAATTTTGCTTTCGGGATGTTATCAATAACTCTTTAATATCAAAATTTGTTATTGAAATATTTCTCAAATTCACTGTTATTAAGTTGTTATTGACACTAACAAAACATGTTATTATATTGATTTTCCAGGAACAAATTTTTGTTATGTGGCTTGTTATTTTGCCGCTTATGACAGACAAGTTTATAACTCAATATGTTATGTTAATAACATAAAAATAACTAATTCCATTATGCAGTTATTTTGCCAAAATAACGCATTTTGTTATGCTGTTATTATTCTCTTCTGCTCGGGCTATTTGTTGAACGCACATACCTTCCGTGTTGGGCTCTCAGAAAGCAATCCCTGTGTCTGTGGCGTGGCTTACCAGGATATCGAACATGTCGTGTGGGGATACAATGAGTACCGTGAGGTCAGATCTGAGCTGCATGATATTCTGCGGGTCCGAGGAAAACAACAGAAACCCGTTAGAGAAGTATTGGCAGACCTTGATTTGGAAAACATGTATCTCATATATCAGTTTTTGAAACGTGTTGATGTCAGAGTTTGATGTTCGTTCCTTGTTTACGTTGTCCGCCGTTTGGTTTTGCTGTTCGCCCCTGTCTGTCGCCTCCCCCTACCGTTTGTCTTCTTCTTGTCGTTGTTTACCGATAAAGCCCTTTCTTTTTTGTTCCATTTCAGATAAGGACACTTTGTCCCATCAATGTTTTTAGTATAAGTTAGTAAATAATTTAGTTTAAGACCCCTAAATCCCTCCTTCCCATTTTTTTTTGTATCCCTAACCTCGAATCAGCCGCGAGTACTTCGGCTGCCCAAACTAACATAGCATTAAGGCAGTAAATATTGTAAAATGTTAAAAATATTGTAAAAAACAACAAATGATTTCGGCTCAGTTATGTCCATGAGGCGCCCGAGCCTTCCAAATAAACGAATAAGAAAAAAAAAGTTTCTCAAATCGATGATGGCTTTGATAAAATATTTGCTTTTCTATATAAAGGATTCAGGAACATTTTGGCGTCGACGGAATGATCATGAGTATTTATTAAACGAGAAAGGCACTATCACCACTAGGTGGATTAATCTGGGTTTTTTAATTTATGCAGTCCCAGCTATCTGCATAAAAAGAGGTTCCAGTGTATCAGATGATTTTTTTGAAAAATCTGTATAACTCTTTTAAAAAATCTGTACTCCATACAAAAGTGCCCCCTTTAGCTCAAATATCTGTATTCAATATAAAATTAGTATAATACAGTTAAACCTGTATATATGGCATCACTGATCGTGTGGCAGACACGAAAACACTCTGTGCCCAAAAAAGTCAAGGAAATTTATTTAAAGAAATATAATGGATCGAGAGCATGGTCATGTTAGATACAAACGCTCCTACAACTGTGGTTATATGGGTGGAATACCTCATAAAGTATGAACATGCATGTATTATGGGAAAGTGGGGTAAGATGTAATTTTTCAAAATTTCATCGTTTTCAATGATAATTGGCCTCATTTGTTCGGCCTTCAAAGTAGTAACAGCATCTAGACAATATTTGCTCGATACTTCAGCAATCTAATGCATTTTCATCGATTTTTAGCGATTTTCAAAACTGGTTCGCAAAACGGAAGCGGTACAAAAAGGCCACCTGCCATGGGGTAAGATGTCACTTCATGAAAAAAATCAGAAATTAAGTTCATAAGTTTTCGGGCATTTCCGACTCCCTTTCTCCCCTCTGTACCGCTTTTTTCGTATACTCAATAAATGGAGTGGCACCCCCTCCCCGCAAAACGATGGTCGTCATATTTGAATGACCCCCAAAATGGATAGCGTAGACACCAACAACCATGCGTCTCCATGTAGGCCCCAACCTCGTTGGAAACACTTGGCTGGTAATAAAATCACCTGAAAACCTTAATTGCTAGCACGAAAAATCGGAAGTTGCCAATTTTCATAGTGAAATCAAAAGATTGTTCGTTGGTTTGGTGGCTTAGCTTCTAGAAGAGTGTTTGATGCAAAAATGTCTTGACACCATTCATCTATAGTAATGATCAAGACCCATTCCGGAATGATTTTGTGAGTTGGGCCATTTTACCCCATCTTGGCATTTTGGGCTTTGTTGCCCTACCTTAGACAGAAATCATGACGCGTGTGAAGAACTATCTCATTTTCAGTTGGTCCACTTCAGCTTGTGTAATTTACCCCCTTCCAGCGCATCGATGACACCGAACGGTTGCTCGAACGAGAATTATTCCATCCTCCACACTGAACCAAAACATCCTCCTATAATCGACTAAAATATCATCCACCCGATTCTTGAAATGGACCATCCAATAATCGAATGATTACTAAATCAAATGCCATACCCTCATAATTTCGAATGACAAACAACTGAAAAACAAACATTTATCATATGGTTAATGAACACATTATCATTCAATAACCGTATGACAGTTTCATCGAGTGGATATCATACTCAAAGCGGATGACAAACGGTTCAGTTGCGCCCCGAAACTCAAATCACCCGATAATAGAATTCTGCATTAACATGTCTAAAGGGTCTAACTCGTTTTGTAAACAAACATTGTTTCTGTCGCTGTAGGGTCTATCTCGATCCACCCACGCATCTGGGGTCCGTTATCAGAAAGATCTATCTTCGCTCTTTCTGATAACGGCCCCCAGATGCGTGGGTGGATCGAGATAGACCCTACAGCGACAGAAACAATGTTTGTTTACAAAACGAGTTAGACCCTTTAGACATGTTAGAGCCGAATTATGTATCGACGTCGCTGCCATAACCGCGTTCCTTCCCGCATTCAGCGTAGAAACGGCTAGCCAACGCCATTTTTAATTAGAAGTTTGTGACAAAGATGTCAAATTCTGTGAATTTATAATAGTTTCTGTAAATGTTTTCACGTTATGGTAAGTATGTTTAATTCGAAAGGATATGCATAGAATAGTTTATATTCTCAGGTTTATATACATTTCTATCAAGATCGCGAGACAATGACGCACAGCGAAAAAAAAAAACATGATGGACAATTGGAAGTCCCGAACAGCAGCGGAAAGATGATTCTGACGGAAGAGGCTTCGGAGGGTTACATATCAGTAGAGCCGAGCACATAGCCATCTGCACTATGACCAGAAGGATTATTCCAACCCAGTTGCGGCGACTGTAGTGATACTTATATATTTATTATAGTTATGATTTAATGCTATTTTGAAAACACTTCGGAGATTTCTAATAAATATTTTCTAATAAATATGAGAACATAAATTAAATTTTTATTTTGTAAAAACGGCAATAAATCCATTTCTTTTTCCGATTGATTCAACAGTTGTTTATCGGTTCGACCATCAGTTAATTTAGGTATGAATAACGGCTTTGGGACAGAAGGTCGAAGGACAAATGGTCGAAGGACAAAAGGTCGAAGGACAAAAGGTCGAATGGACAAAAGGTCAAATGGACAAAAGGTCGAATGGACATAAGGTCGAAGGGACAAAAGGTCGAATGGGACAAAGGGTCGAATTTTAGTAGACCCATTTGTTGCCGCTCATTGAAAGAAACATTGTAGTGCTGTTATAGAAATCATATGCATTTCAGTCACTAACATTTCCATAGGAAATTTTTCCTTCTTTTGTTTGTAGGCTGTTCTTTCAAGTTCTGTTAATGTAGTATTTATTTAATGGCAATTAAGTTTGATTTTTTGTTCTGGAATTTTTCCTTCTTAAATTTATAGGCTGTTCTTTTAACTTTTGTTAGTGAAATAACTATTGACTCCTTAGGGACTTATTTTTCTATCAGAAATTTTGCCTTCTTCTTTTCAATATCTGTCCTTTCTAACTGTTCTGCAGAAACATTCATTAACTACTTGTGCTTAGTGATCATCCCCTCTTGGATTGATAGGTAGATCCTAATATTTATACTGTATAATTAAACAATTTCATTTTGTTTGCTCATACAGGCGTTACGCCAAAAATTGAGAATTTTCGATCCCCCTCTCCCTGTCCTATACAAACTATATTGCTTGTTACACTTTTGAAAACCACCCTCCCCATATTATCGTTACGTACTTCATGGATCACCCCTATAATATCCAGAGATTTGTCCTTTTCTAATTTATTGACTGTTTGGCTTTATTTAATCGCTTTAATGATTGGAATTTCACATGAGAATATTCCGATCTATGATTCATCCTTCTTCAACCCATAGGCTGTTCTTTCAAGGAATCAGAGATGGCATGCTCCTCAGTCCTCAGTGCGAAACGTGAGAAGAGAAAACATACACTCTACACACGACTTTTAATGAGAGCGAGGGTGAACTACGCAACTTTTTCACACACAAACCACCCGCTCAGTGCTCAAACAAATGTTAGAACAAACATGTTTTTTTTCAGTTTCTGCGTGCACATTTTGTGCGCGCAGAAAATGTGCACACAAAAGTTCGTTTTGAGAGCTCACTCAGTCGTGCTTCCAGTGCAATACTGTGTGTACCACAGGAGTATGAAAGTACTTGCTTGTCTAAGATATCACATAAATCACAGACAAATAGATGTGGCACTAACAAAATTTCAATCTCATATATCTCATGATCCTGATTACTTAGAAAGTTGGTGTCTTCGGCAAAGTTGTTTGACTGGTCAAGGACTAACCGATAATAAGATTAAAGATTCAAAATTCCACCGCTAGGCGGTGCTAGTGAGCAAACAAATTATGTTTTTCATAAATATCAGGAAAATTTGCAAAAAAATGCAACTAGCGCCGCCTAGCTGCAGAAACTTGAACCAAACAGTAATTATTCTGAAAGCCCTTGATCTACCAAACAATATTGCCGAAGACACCATCTTTCTACAAAATGAGGATGCTGAGATATGAGTAATTTAAAATTTGTTTGCTCTCTAGCGCCGCCTAGCGGTAGAATTTTCAATCTTAAGTCTTATAATCGGTTAGTCCTTGATCAGCCAAACAACTTTGCCGAAGACACCAACTCTCTAAGTAATCAGGATCATGAGATATATGAGGTTAAAATTTCGCTAGTGTCACATCTACTTGTCTGTGATTTATGTGATATCTTAGACAAGCAGACGCAACACTGACAAAATTTCTATCCCATATATTTCAGAAACCTGAATACTTAGAGAGTTGGTTTCTTCGGCAAAGTTGTTCAGCTGGTCAAGGGCTTTCAGAATATGGGCCGTGTGATTCGTGATTTCACCGCTAGGCGGCGCTAAATAGCGTACAAATTTTACATTTCACATATCTCAGCATTCTGATTCTTTAGAAAGATGGTGTCTTCGGCAAACTTGTTTGGTAGATCAAGGGCTTTCAGAATAATTATCGTTTGGTTCGAGGTGGCGCTAGTTGCAATTTTTTTTGCAAATTTTCCTGATACATATGAAAAACAAAATTTGTTAGCTCACTAGCACCGCTTGTTGGTGGAATTTGGAACCAAAATATTCATCAACTGTAAGTCCTTGACTAGTTTAAGACATCTGCTTGTCTCTGATATCACAGGATTTGATACCCCTTAGCGGGTTTTGGACTCACTGGCATGCTCTTTACCCTTTTAGACCTTTTGTCCATTCGACCTTTTGTCCATTCGACCTTTTGTCCATTCGACCTTTTGTCCATTCGACCTTCTGTCCATTCGACCTTTTGTCCTTCGACCTTTTGTCCTTCGACCTTATGTCTTTCGACCTTTTGTCATAGATTCTCGAATGCGCATCACCACCTCCAGATCCGACCGTATGGCCATCATCCGATTTTCGACTGACTGTCGTTAAAGGGCGAAGGCGAATCAGTTTTCAGTCGATATCGGGATGGTGTTTTAGTTCAGTGCAATGAAAACATAATTTCATTAAATTGTTTACGTTCACCACAGGGGGCTTCGCCATACTCAAGTCATCCAAAATAGTAGGTATCTTCTCCTCCATCGTACTACTATAGGTAGCATCGTTCGTGTATCGTCCATGTGTAAACGTTTTGACAAAAAGCAAAATTTCCAAACATCGTTCCACATGACTGCAATGCCTAGTACCTAGTACCTATCTTCGGAACCTATCCGTTTGCTGCAATGCTGCTGTGGGAGAAGCAGGTGGGTGTCCATTCTCGGAACGTCTCATGCATACGCCAGCCCCGTTTACAAAATATATTGGAGTGCTTGCATAGCTAACAATCGAAATCTGACTTGTTTTGTTTACAGAATATTTCCAGGTTGTTCTCAATTTAAAAGTGGTGCCAAGCTGTACCGAAATGTACAAATATATAATTTTTCAAACATCCCTCTGGTTGATGAGATTCACCGTTCTGAAAGTTTGACTAAGTAATTATGTTCTTTCCCCAGCATTGTGAAGGTCGGTTCCATGTCATCACCGACTTTGCACTACATTATCCCACCCGGTCAGTAGGTACCTAGTGTGCCGACAACAGACGAGGCTACTACACAGTATGTAGTAGATGTCCGTCCATTCCATTGCATTGTAAAGGAGTTCACAGTGCAAAAGTGTGCAACTGACCGAAAGTAATGGAGCTGACAGTGGCCCGGTTCGGCCATGACAAGCGTTCTTGGTTGCAAACCGTATACATCAGCAGCGCAGCAGCCCCGGCTAGTGAATGCATAGCATAGTTAAAACGCAGGATCACCGTGGAACGAAACAGCTGATGGTAAATTCTGTCACGCTGCACCCAAATGAATCAACGCCGCGCCGCGCCGGGCTCTCGACAGGATGGCCCAAATTACGTCATACGAAGAGGCGACACATGCATGCAGCTTTGGGGGAAATTTACATACTTACGCAACTCGAGAGCTCACACAGCGGGAATCATCTCCTCGTGCTTAGAAGTTTTCAGACCGTGCTAGACGGAGCACTGGGTATTTTTTTTTTAGGCAGCATCCATTTATTACGTAACGCTCAAATCATCATTTTTAGACCCCCCCCTCCCCCCTCCGTTACGCTTTTTTGTATGAAAATCCTTAAATTTTTGTATGGACCATAACGCTCGGCCATACTCCCCCCCTCCCCCTAGAGCGTTACGTAATTTGTGGACGGCGCCTTACTATGTATAAAAGTTGTTTGATTGTCAATTTATTTGGAGTGATTTACACATTTTAAATTTTATAGTTCTTTAAGTGAAAATTCAGAGCATTTTCATCAATTACATTGTCACAGGTATTCACATTACTTACTTACTTTCAGCCCTGGGTACGTACGGTGGTGCAGAGGGCCGAATTGAAAGATTTCCATTCTGGGCGAATGCCAGCCATTGCCTTGACCAGTGGCCAGGTCAAATTTCTGTCGACTTGCTTGATTTCGTTGTTGAGGCTACGCCGCCATGAGCCTCTGGGTAGGCCTCTGCTGTGATGTTCTGCTGGGTTCCAGTCTAACGCTTGTTTGCAGATTTCGTTTCTGCCCCCGCGTAGAGTGTGGCCGACCCACCTCCACTTTCGCTTTCGAATTTCTGCCGCTATCGGCTTTTGATGACATCGACGAAGGAGCTCCACGTTGGAGATCCAATTACGAGGCCACCATGTACGAATTATATACCGCAGGCATCTATTGATGAAGACCTGCACTGCCCATAACTGCATAATTGTAACATTTGCAGTTTTTTTTTTTTTCAATATTGAGTTAATACCGGGGATCATCCATCCAAATGAACTGTATAAGTTTGTTCTGCAAAATGTGGAACACATTCCAATTCGTTTTGTCTCATCAGCTAATATTTATGAATGTAACCGCATAACAGTCACACTGGAAATACACACTGGCCTCATAGCGTACCATCGATCATATTTTGGTCTGACTATTTTTTTTAACTATTCGTGCAGCATACCAGAATAGATGTAGAGAGCTTCAACGCAAAAAGATTAATTATGCATTATTATCATTTTTTTCAAATTTCGTTTCGTTTCCATACTAGCGCATGTTGCAAACTTAAACTCCATTTTCTCCAATGCCTACTTTTGTCGTATGTGACTGTTATGCAGTTATGGGCAGTGCAGTCGCTGAGTATTCTCCACTGATACACACCAGGTTTCACTGGCGTATGGCAGCACAGATTTCACGTTCGAGTTAAAAATTCGGATTTTGATGCGTCGACTAATCTGGTTGTTTTTCCATACGTTTCTTAAACTCGCAAAAGCAGCCCTCGCCTTCTTGATCCGTGCAACTATGTCGATCTTGGTGCCGCCATCGGCCGCCATTTGGCTACCAAAATATTGGAAGCTTTCAACATTCTCCACTGATTGCCCAGCTACCGTAAAGCTGGAAGGGTTGACCGTGTTTACATCCAATGATTTGGTCTTGTTGACGTTGATGGTAAGACCTGCCGCTGAGAAGCGATTGGCAAGATCATTGAACTTGCTCTGCCTATCAGAGCGCCGTTGAGCTAGGAGACCAACGTCATCAGCCAGTTCAAAGTCATTTTGGTGCTCCATGGTAATGGACCGTGTAATGGACTGTCAAAGCAATCCACGATTTGGTTCACGGTCAATCGCACCTACCGGGATCTCGTCGATTACGATGAGGAACAGTAGCGGTGATAGTAGACATCCTTGCCTCAACCCAGCAACGACCCGTATGGGATCGTACAAAACACCGTTGTGCAGTACTCTGCACACAAATGCTCTGTACTGTGCTTCAATGAGGCCGATGATTTCTCAGAGAGACGTCTGAGGGCTTCCCACATGTTTCCGTGATTGAGAAGGTCTAAAATGTTTTCGTAGTCAATGAACACCATGTAGAGAGACTTTTGGAATTCATTGATTTGTTTCAGGATGATATGGAGCGTGACAATATGGTCCACACAGGATCGTCCGGCACGGAATCCTGCTTGCTCCCCGTCGGAGAGTTGCGTCAATCTTCACCCGTATTCGGTTTAGGATCACTTTGCAGAGGACTTTGAGAACGATAGACAGTCACATGATGCCCCGTCAATTATCGCATACAGTCAGGTCACCCTTTTTGGGTATCTTTACTAAGACGCCTTGCAACCAGTCGAGTTGGCCGGAAATGTCGCGATTTCACATATGTTACAGAATAATTGATGCAGTCCCAACTAACAATCGCCAGCCGCAAAAAAGCATACATGCTGAATTGTTGCTGTATAATAGTAATTATAGCTGAACTAGAATTATGCTGTATACATTACTGTACAAATGATATTTCAATTGAAAAGGTAGCCAATGTTCAACTTTTAGTATTGGTATTAACAATGATAATTTTAAACACTTTTCAAGCGCCCAACTAACAATCGCCAGCCGTAAACAAACATGCATGCTGAATTGTTGCTGTTTAATAGTAATTATAACTGAACTAAAAGTATGCTGTACACATTACTGTACAAATGCTATTTCAATTGAAAAGGTAGCCATTGTTCAACTTTTCGTATTGGTATTAACAATGATAATTTTAAACACTTTTCAAGCGTTTAATAAGATTTTTATTCGACCCGCAGTAATTCCTTTACAACATAGTTTAACAAGACTTTTTTATGCTTCTTGTTATTGCTGTGTGCGTTCAAGATGCAAACGGTGCCCAAATGCGCTTCAAACGCGGTAACACATGTTACCAAAGGCAACGTAGCAACCATAGCCAATATCACCGCCAACCTAGGATTCGAAAGCTCCCACTGACATCGGGTTACTTGTTAGAAAATCTTACCGCATTTGGTGCTCCCGCATTTGATATTTGCATTTTGAATGCACACAGCAATAAGTTCATGTAAAAATTAGCACATGTATCTGTACAATGTGTTTTTCTCAAGTCAAATAAGCGCTTTTGTTTCGTCATACTTCGACTCAGAGTACATGATAAAAACACGTGTTTTTTACTGAACAACAACTGAATTAAACTGTTGTTCAGTCGTCAACCATAATTTCTGTGCTAATTCACCACTGCTGAATAGGAGTCGAAATCTAATCATTATTAAACCACGGGAAGTTTATGTTTTGATTTGAGCGCTGCAATTCATCATCTCTAGAATGGCACAGACAGGAAGGCATGCGGCTGGCAATCGACGGGTCTCGAGTTCGAATCTGGATTTGGGTAAATTTCACAATATTTGTTCACAGCATTGAGTTCCAATCATAAACTCTCGTGAAAATAAAAAAAATGCATTTTGTTTATTTTTAATCATTTTTGCTAAAACTGAATAACACCTTTACTATATAGTTGTAAAACGATTTAACAACAAACAGTTCAGTTGGTACACAACACTATTAAGCTTTTTAGTTTTTCCAAATTTGTGTGAACAAAACCCGAACAAAGGTTGTGCCTGAAAATTATCCAAATGTTATTCAGTATCATGCTGAATCAATTCGTCGTAAAGGTGCTTGTAAAATAAGGGCCCATATAGCCGAGGCGGTAAACGCACGGGTATTCAGCATGACCATGCTGAGGGTGACGGGTTCGATTCCCGGTCGGTCCAGGATCTTTTCGTAAAGGAAATTTCCTTGACTTCCTTGGGCATAGAGTATCTTCGTGCCTGCCACACGATATACACACGCGAAATGGTCATTGGCAGAGGAAGCTCTCAGTTAATAACTGTGGAAGTGCTCATAGAACACTAAGCTGAGAAGCAGGCTTTGTCCCAGTGAGGACGTTACGCCAAGAAGAAGAGGAGAGGAGGTGCTTGTAAAATGAGTGATTGTTAGTTGGGGTAGTTGTGCGGATACTACGGGGTCAGCTATGAGGGTCTGTTCGATTTCATGCTACGGATGACTGTTTCTATCTCCTGCACTGATGGAGCTTCGATGTTGACATGGGCAATGCGTCGAACCCTTGGCGGATTATGCTGAGGTGTTGATGGCGTGACCGACACTTGAAAAAGGTTTCCAAAGTGCTCGAGCCAGCGTTTCAACTGGTTACCCAAGTAACACACTTGTCACCGAAGAGTCATGGCGGCGCAGGTTTTTGTTGCGCAAAAGTCACTGTGACTTTCTTCTAGCAAGTAAGTGTTTATTTGTTAGAAGTATGTCACTGTGACTTCTGCGCAACAAAAACCTGCACCGCCGTGACTCTTCGGTGACAAGTGTGTTACTTGGGCAGCCGGGTTGGTCAGTAACTGTTCAGATGTGTCCTTCACGGGCATCGTAGCATTCATCTTGGTCCCACTAAGGCGACGTGAGACATCGTAGAGGATGTCGGCGGTGTTTGTCCGCTCATACTTTTTTGTCCCGTCTACACGAGCGTTTCACTTCCTTCTCGAGAGCCGAATAGCGCTGACGGGCTACGGCTTTGGCTCCTCGTGTTTTCGCTCGCTCTATCGCGGCTTTGGCGTTCCTTCGCTCCCCTATCTTCCTCCAGGTATCATATGTGATCCACAGTTTTCTTCTGGTGCTTAGCTCACCCAAATTATTCTCGCCGTGGCGGTGGCGATTAAGGCGTTCTTGATGTCGGTCCATTGATCTTATACGCTTCCACCTTCTGGAATATTCGCAGCACGGTTCTCTAGCTCCTCGACGAAGGACCTTTTCAACGCAGCGTCTTCCAGTCAGCGTGTGTTGAACCGGCGCCCGATTTTCTCCTCCTGTCGCTGGATCCTGGCAATGCGCAGTCGTATCTCGCCGATTAGGAGATAATGGTCGGACGCAATGTCGACGCAACGTTTGTTTGACGGTGATGAAATCGAGACGGTTGAAGAATTCGTGTACTTGGGCTCACTGATGACCGCCGATAACAATACCAGCAGAGAAATTCAGAGGCGCATTATGGCAGGAAATTGAGCTTACTTTGGACTCCGCAGGACTCTACGATCGAACAAAGTTTGCCGAAGTTAACTATCTACAAAACATTGATTAGACCGGTAGTTCTCCATGGTCACGAAGCATGGATCCTACGTGCAGAGGACCAACGCGCTCTTTGGAGTTTTCGAACCACGAACTGCATCAGCTGCTGAGAGGATCAATCATCGTCCATACCGCGAAAATTGGGAGGCTACGGTGGACGGGTCACGTCATCAGGATGTGGGATAGCAACCCGACTAAAATGGTTCTCGAGAGTCATCCGACCGGTACAAGAAGACGTGGTGCGGAGCGAACTAGGTGGTTCGATCAAGTGGAGGACGAATTGCGGACCCTTCGCAGAGTGCGGAACTGGAGACGCACAGGCATGGACCGAATAGAATGGAGATGTCTCCTACGTACAGCAGAGAACACTCAGTCACACCTTAGTCTGACCTGTAAGGAGACTAACGGAAATTAAGAATAGATTACAAATTCCGACTGAGGTCAACGGATAACGCGCCTAACGAAAAATATGGATTTGCGATTGGAAACTCGGTACATGGAACTGCCTTAGGATCGCGGGTTCAGCAGCCCACTCTCCGGATACACTATATTACGGCCATAAACATAACGGCCGCCTCGTTATAATCTGATACGACTGAAACAATCGGATGTCGCCACTGCACACGCCCAGAATTTCGAGGCAGCGTTGTCGGCCGAGGACGAGCTCAACGAAGCCCCTCTAGAGGACTGCTGGAGTAGGATAAAAGCAGCCATCAACAACGCAGATGAGATCGACGTAGGATATATGGAACGAAGCCGAAGGAACGATTGGTTTGACGATGAGTGTAGAGTGATTTTGAAAGAGAAGAACGCAGCGAGGGCGGTAATGCTGCAGCACGAGACTCGGCAGAACGTGGGGCGATATAAAGGAAAATCTCCCGGATTCCTGCCAGGGATCTGCGAAAACAGCAAACCCTTTCTTCCGGGAGAAAAAGCGCCACCTGGAAGAAACGGAATGTGAACAAATGGAACTGCTGTGCCATTCGCAAGAATCACGGAAGTTCTACCAGAAGCTCAACACATCCCGCAACGGCTTCGTGGCGTGAGCCCAAAATGTGCAGGGATAAGGATGGAGGCCTCTTGACGGACGGAAGTGAGGTGATCGAAAGGTGGAAGCAGAACTTCATCAGCACCTGAATGGCGTGGAGAACAAAGGCACGGGAGACCACGGCGACGAAGGAAACGACGATGACAGTGCAGTGGAGGACGGAAATGAACCACTTCCCACGCTGAGGGAAGTTAATCATGCCATTCATCAGCTCAAAACCAACAAAACAGCTGGTAAAGATGGTACCGCAGCTGCACTCATCAAGATGGACCCAGAAAAGTTGGCCACCTGTCTGCACCAGCTAATAGTCAGAATCTGGGAAACCGAACTGCTACCGGAAAAGTGAATAGAAGGGATTATCTGCCACATTCACAAGAAAGGCAACCATTTGGAATGTGAGAACTTCAGAGCGATGAAAATGGTGATGCTACCTACAAAGTGCTATCCCAGATCATTTTCCGTCGTCTGCCACCTAAAACGAATGAGTTTGTGGGAAGTTATCATGCCGGCTTCATCGACGGCCGGTCGACAACGGACCAGATCTTCACCGTACAGCAAATCCTCTAGAAATGCCGTGAATACCAGATCCCAATGCATCAGCTGTACATCGACTTCAAAGCAGTATGCGACAGTATCCACCGCGCAGAGCTATGGAGAATCATGGTCGAAAACGGCTTTCCTGGGAAGCTGACTAGACTGATTCAAGCAACGATGGATGGTGTGCAAAACTGCGTAAGGGTTTCGGGTGAACTATCCAGTTCATTTGATTCTCGCCGTTGGCTGCGACAAGGTGATGGACTCTCATGCCTACTCTTCAACATTGCTCTGGAAGGTGTGTTGCGACGAGCCGTGCCTAACAGCCGGGGTACGATTTTCACAAAATCCGGTCAATTTGTGTGCTTTGCAGACGACATAGACATTATCGCCAGAACATTTGGAACAGTGATAGAGCAGTTCACCTATCTGAAACGCGAAGCAGCAAAGGTCGGACTGGTAGTAAATGCCTCAAAAACAAAGTATATCCTGGTAGGAGGAAACGAGCACGACCGGATCCGTCTGGGTAGTAATGTTACGATAGACAGGGATACCTTCAAGGTGATGGAGGAATTCGTCTGCCTCGGATCCCTACTGACGGCTGATAACAACGTGAGTCGTGAAATTCGAAGGCGCATCATCAGCGGAAGTCGGGCCTACTACGGGCTCCAGAAGAAGCTGCGGTCGAAAAAGATTCACCCGCGCACCAAGCACCATGAACAAAACGTTAATAAGACCAGTGATCCTCTTCGGACACGAGACTCGGAGTTTTCGAGCGACGCGTGCTAAGGATGATCTTCGGAGGTGTGCAGGAGAACGGTGTGCGGCGGAGAAGGATGAACCACGAGCTCGCTGCATTTTACGACGAACCCAGCATCTAGAAGGTGGTCTAAGCCGGAAGGATACGATGGGCAGGGCGTGTTGCAAGAATGCCGGACGACAACCCTGCAAAGCTGGTGTTCGCAAGAGATCCAGACCAGATGGTCAGAAGTACAGCGTGCAAGATGGGCGGACCAGGTATGGAACGATCTGGTAAATGTGAGACGCGACCAAGAATGGGGGACTGCAGTTAGGAATTAAAACGTTTCCTCGAGGTGAAATGTTACAGAACACACCATTATTATGCAATCACATATTCTTAAGTCACTGTTTATATTGCGGGAATCAAAAGCATCTGACAACCCCTGCTCCCGATGAATGGATGGAACTGTGTAAAGTTTTGGCGGTCAGTTTGGCGAGTAGAGGTATCCCATTACGTTCTCGTGTTCCAAGTAGGTGAAATAATACCCTCCGACTCCGACTTGAATGGAGCTTTGATGCGGCACGGGGCATCCCTCAGAATCTCTCTAACCTATGCATGTGCGAAGCTATTTCGATCGTTCGCAGAAGTGAGCTTTGCCCATCTAAATAAAGTCCCAGGAATCACACGGCAGCACAGCACACGGCTAGTGCTTTACCATGTTCGGGTGGAAGCTCTGAAGAGGGCAAACATTATCGCGTTTGTATTGCCTCTTTGGTGTGGCACCACCGTGTAGCCACCAGGTTGAGGCAATTGAGAGCTCCCTGGTACTGGTATGATGAGCAAACACCGGCAGAGAATCGGCTTCTGCTTCTATTTCTGTAACTTTCAGCCCGGAAGGAAGACACACAATATTTAATCAATTTGCAACAACAACTCGTTATTGGAAGTTTAACCAAAATGGATGTTTATTATTAGTGAGGAAAGTCTGTCTCTCTTCTTGATGAAGCGGTTCAGGTGTGTGGTGGGCCCCTATAGCCACAGCTGTAATAGCGAGGGGGTATTCAGCATGACTATGCTGAAGGTGACGGGTTCGATTCCCGGTTGGTCCAGGAACTTTTCGTAAAGCAAATTTTATCAACTTCCTTGGGCATAAAGTAAATACATATAACAAAATAAGATAAGAAGAAGACGAAGCAGAAGAAAATGAAGAAGAAGAATAAGAAGAATAATAATAAGAAGAAGAATAATAATAAAAAGAAGAAAAATAAGAAGAAGGAGAATAAGAAAAAGAAGACTTTGGAATATAGTTGCACAAAGAGTTTTCTGAGAATGAAAATAAACCATTATTGCGTGTTAGAAGCAAACATGTAAGTAAAAAGAAAATCAATTTAAATACTGTTCCTATCTAGGGGAAATTACCTATTCTCGGCCGTTTTGTTCTCTTCGTCTTTGGGGTTTTTTTGAAACCTATTGAACTCAGAGTTGGTCTCAAATCCTTCCCAACTAAGCTGAATTATGTGGCCAAGTTTCAGGCAATTTGGCTGACAAAACCCCCCCCATGACGAAGAGAACAAACCTGCCGGTAATACTCATTGTCACCCTATGTCAAATATCGAAGGCTTCAACGGAGCAATTTTAATTATTCATTCCTAAAAGGCTCCTTTAAAAAATCTTCCAGCAATTTTTATGAAAGTTTTGCCTTTCTCGTTCACTATGTTCACTGCAAAAATGAGTTTTTGATAGAAGGCCCTGAGGGACGAGTCACATATACCAATCGACTTAGCTCGACGAATTGAGCTGATGTCTGCTTATGTGTGTGGACAAAAAACTCAAATCACTTTTTTGAACCCATTTTAACGACCGATGGTTCATTCGACGTGGGAGCTGGACCTATTATTTTGTATTGAAATGGTTCGGATCGGTCCAGCCGTTCTGGAGTTATGGCCATTTAGGTGTTCCGGACCGATACCGTTGGAAAGCGTCAAATATGAAAATGCTACAAACCCATGCATGCGACACATCAAATCGCGGTGTTTTCGATAACTTGACAAACCGTTAGCGAGAAAATAGTTTTAGGCCATATTTGGGACAACAGAGAGTGTCCCGGAACCGGTTCCGAGTGTCCCGTCGGAAGTGGTCGAATGTAGAAGAGAACCAAACCCATGCTTCTTATTCTTTGTGGCTTTATGTTCCTACTGGAGCTAGGCCTGAATATCTTAAACTTACTGTTCTTTGAGCACTTCCGCAGTTAATTGAAAGGTTTTATTTTCCTGTCATTGCAAGAATTTGTATATTGTGAGGCAAGCACAATGATACCCTATGCCCAGGGAAGTCGAGAAAAGTTTCCAACCAGAACGGGCGTCGAACCTGTCGTCTCCGGATTGGCGGTACAAAGCCTTATCCACAAGACCAACCCACCAAACCCATGCATGCGGCACATAAAAATTCGGATTTTGCGATAACGCAATTAACGGTTAGCAAGGAAATAAGCTCTACGATCGAATAAAGTTCGCCGTAACACGAAGTTAATTATCTACAAAACGTTCATTAGACCGGTCGTCCTCTATGGGCACGAAACATGGACCCTACGTGCAGAGGACCCACGCGCCCTTGGAGTTTTCGAACGGAAGGTGTTGCGTACCATCTACGGCGGAGTGCAGATGGAAGACGGGACTTGGAGAAGGCGAATGAACCACGAGCTGCATCAGCTGCTGGGAGAACCAACCATCGTCCATACCGCGAAAATTGGGAGGCTACGGTGGGCGGGTCACGTCATCAGGATGTCGGATAGCAACCCGACTAAAATGGTTCTCGAGAGTCATCCGACCGGTACAAGAAGACGTGGAGCGCAGCGAGCTAGGTGGGTCGACCAAGTGGAGGACGATCTGCGGACCCTACGCAGAGTGCGGAACTGGAGACAAACAGCCATGGACCGAGTGGAATGGAGGCGGCTACTATGTACAGCAGAGGCCACCCCGGCCTTAGCCTGACCGGTAAGGTAAGTAAGGAAATAAGCTAGGAAATAAGTAGTGATATAGAACCAATTCCGGTTGTCCCGACGGAATTGGTCAAATGCAAAAATGAACCAAAGCAATGCATGCGATGCATTGATTCGCGGCTTTTTAAGAAACCTTATAAACAGTTAGCAATGAAATAATCTCAGACCATATTTGGGAAAACCGGTAGTGTCCCGGAACCGGTTACGGGTGTTCCACCGGAAGTGGTTACATGTAAAAATGAACCAAACCCATGCATGCCACATATCAAATTGCAACTCTTTCGATAACCTGATAAACGGTTAGCAAGCAAATTAGCTCAGAACACATTAAAGACTACCATGATGTAGTGATGTAGAACTAGCTACGCTTTTCAGCTAACTAAAAGTTATCTGAAAGTTGGGTCTTTGGTTTTGAAGTAAGCTAAGAACTACATAACAATTAGGACTTTGGTTCGGTTGGTTAATGTTGATAACAACCCAACTGAAAGTAACAAATTGCTACTTTTACACTATTCCACCCTTTTTAAACAATATCGTATCTAAGGCTTTTTTTATACCTTGCCATTTTTTGGGATAGGCCCCAATCCCAATTCCTAAATCCATTCAGGTCTTTATTCAGGAATTTTTCAAGGTATTCCACGAAATCTCCATGGATTTCTGTAGGGATTCCATCAGTAAATCCTCCAGACATATTCTCGGGTATACTGTAGGAATTTCTCCAAGGGTAGACCCAGAAATTTCTCTTGGAATTTCTCAGAGTTCTTCGGGAAAGATTTTCACCAGAGATTCCTTCTGAAATGATATCAGTGATTTACCCCGGAGTTCCTCTAGGGATTTTTTTTTGTCTTTATTAACGAGATTTTTAACCCTCATCAATCCTCCACAAGCTCCTCTAGGTATCCCTTTAGGAAGTTCCCTGGATGTATAGGGCGGAAAAGGATGAGTCGGGAGTTTCTTTAAGGATTACTCAAAGAGTCTTTCAAAAGTTTCCTCCTAGGATTCCTGAAATTCCACTAGTTCCTAGTTTGCTAGCTTTTGATATGTTGATATATAAGGGTTTCATTTGAGGTGGCATCTAGCGGATAATTTACGATTCAAGGACTTCATCACCAGAGCATGCTAAGCGTACGAAATATCTTGGCACCATTCTATCTTGTCAGAATTCTTAGTGTTTGAACGTTTTTGATGCCTGCGCCGTCTAGTAAAAGAATTTTGAACCAAAATTGCCATACTAATCTGGATCTGCTGAACAACTTTGCTGTAAACGCCACACTTCTAGCTCATTAGAGTTTTGAGGTATAGGTGTACGAACTCTTTTGATACTAGACACCATCTAGCGGATAAATCACGAACCATCGATTCAATTTTCAGATAGTTCTTAGCTTGCTGAGCAACTTTGCCGAGGACGATATCATTACATCTCAGTCGGATTCAAATATATAGATGTTTAACTTTTACATTAGCGTCATCTAGTGGGCGAATATCGAACCAAAGTTGTTTATTTCAAATAAATTGTTACCTGTTGATCAACTTCGCTGAAAATGACATAATTCTAACTCATTACCCCAACTAACAATCACTCATTTTACAAGCACCTTTACGACGAATTGATTCAGCATGATGCTGAATAAACATTTGGATAATTTTCAGCCACAACCTTTGTTCGGGTTTTTTTTTTTTTTTTTTTTTTTTTTTATTTGTGAATTTTAACTTATGCTAATTCTTCACACAGCCTTTGTTCGGGTTTTGTTCACACAAATTTGGAGAAACTTTAAAGCATAGTGTTGTGTACCAACTGAAATGTTTGTTGTTAAATCGTTTTACAAATATATAGTAAAGCTGTTATTCAGCTTTAGCAAAATGATTAAAAATTAAAAAAAATGCAAAATTTTTCAATTTCCACGAGAGTTTATGATTGGAACTTAATGCTGTGAACAAATATTTTGAAATAATAACTACACATAAATTTACCTAAATCCAGATTCGAACTCGAGACCCGTCGATTGCCAGCCGCATGCCTTCCTATCTGCGCCATCCTAGAAATGATGAATTGCAGCGCTCAAATCAAAACATAAACTTCCCGTGGTTTAATAATCACCAGACTCGTGACTCCTATACAGCAGTGGTGAATTAGCACAACATTATGGTTAACGACTGAACAACAGATTAATTCAGCTGTTGTTCAATAAAAAACACGTGTTTTTCATCATGTACTCTGAGTCGAAGTATGATGGAACGAAAGCGCTTATCCCTAGTAGCACATATGTTTTAGAAGAGTCGAAATAACTCCTATATGACCAAATTTGATCATATAAGAGTCACAAAAACTGATGTAAAACTTGTGTGCTAGTGGGGATTTGACTTGTGAAAAACACATTATACAGATACATGTCCTAATTTTTACATGAACTTAACAAGAAACAGAAAAAAATCTTGTTAAACTACGTTGTAAAGGAATTACTGCGAGTCGAAAGAAAATCTTATTAAACGCTTGAAAAGTGTTTTAAATTATCATTGTTAATACCAATACGAAAAGTTGAACATTGGCTACTTCTTCATTTGAGAAAGCATTTGTACTGTAATGTGTACAGCATAATTTTAGTTCAGCTATAATTACTATTATAAAGCAACAATTAAGCATGCATGCTTGTTTGCGGCTGGCGATTGTTAGTTGGGTAGAGCTTCGAGATAGTATCTGGGATCATTTGGGCAAGAGCATATCTTCTAAGCATATCTGTCCCATGTTGTTTTGCATTCTTACCGTGTTTTTCTCAGTAACAGAGCCATTTGAACTTAATTTAATATTTTTTTTTATTTTGCATCACAAATAAATATTCCACGATAACGTCAAGCATCTTTCTGACATTGATTTTTAGTTGTCACTTAAGTTAGAGCGGTGGGACAGTATGCATAGAAAAACAACATGGTACAGATATGCTTGATATGTTTAGAACGGCAGTGCTGTAGCTCAGTCAGTTTTCAGCCTTGAGACTTGAGTTTTGGAATACGATAAGATACGCACAGTATCTAGCCATGTACAAAATTGCATATGAATTGGTTTGAAATTGACTGAGTTATAGCAAAAAATAGGTGCTCCTGTACAAATGGTCACAGACCGTTTATCTTTATGTATAAAATTGCAGTGGCATACGTGGGACCACGCATAACTCGGATTTGGGTAATTTTGTTCTGTTAGTTTTTATCCAAGGAAGGTTTATAGAGCAAAAAATTGGAAATTCGAGAGGTTTTGAAATATTGATTTTTCATTCGTTTTGAACGGGGACGTAGACTTAGCTATGGACTTCAAACATCAAAAAATCGTAGTAGGCAAAACAGTTTGCAGAGGACAGCTAGTTTTTTTGTATTTATTAACGAGATTTTCAACTCGAAGCAAGTTCATCTCGAAACCTACGACTCAAAGGAAGAATCCATATTTTGTGAATATGTCGGAACGGATAAATCAAGAACCATCGACTCAATTGTCAGATAGTTCTAAGCTTGCTGAACAACTTTGTCGAAAATGGCATCATTTCATCTCATCAAGATTCTAAGATACACAGGCTTGAACATTTTTTACACGGGCGCCGTCTAGCAGACAAATCTCGAACTTAGGCCTCAGTTAACGGATAGCTCCTAGTCCGCTGAATAACTTTGCTGAAAACGGCGCAATTCTAACTCATGGGAGTTACGAGATACACGTTTTTGAACATTTCTGGCTAGGCACCACCTAGCGGATAAATGACGCACCGTACACTCAATTGTAAGATAGTTCTAAGCTTGCTGAACAACTTTGCTGAAGACGGCATCATTCTATCTCATCAGGATTCTGGGATACAGAGGTTTGAACATTTTTGACACGCACTGGCACCGCCAAGTGGACGAATCTCGAACCAAAGTGGCCGTTTTTAGACAGATGTTAGCCTGCTGAATAAATTTGCCGAAGAAACTATTATTGTATCTCATCGGGATCTTTAGGTATACCCTAGTAACCATTAACACTATATTTCGCCACTTTTGGCTCACAGGGCTATTAAGCGACAAATATAGAGCATGTCTGCTCCTTAGTAGCATTATATTCGCCTCCAGGTAAATTATTGTGCTTCGTGGTTACTTGGGTACTCTGTGCAAAGTATGTGGCCAATTTTGGTACCCCAAGACAATTCGGAATAACTCCGGAACCATGTAGAACAGATACCTACATCCCTGAATCTTAAACAAGAATAGTTTTATCGGGAAGTTGTGAAATTGTCATTACAGTCCGTTGAAAACAGGGCCGGATTTACAAATGTGTGGGCCCGGGGCAACAGAGTTGTGGAGGCCCTTTATATAGAGGATATTGAATGTAGAATAATAAGCAGATCTAGACAAACTGTTGGTGTTCACTCAATTCACTAAATGCAAAGCATGGGTAAAATTCTAGCATGAAAACAATAATAAAAGAAATCTATTTAAATTAAAACAAATGCTTTTCAAGAGTGTATTTGCAGCTGTGAATCCCAGATATTGTAAAAATTCATGCTAGAGTTCATAGAGAAACTGCAAGAAGAATTTACAATAAAAAAATGTAATAAAAATTGTAGCGCAATCGCTAGTGTAGTTTTTGAGAAATCCAAACAGAATTTCCAGTGAATTCCTGCTATAGCCTCTGAAAAAATGACTGGTCGATCAGCACAGAAATGAACACTTATCAAAAACTCGTTCAAACGTGACATCCAAGGGAGATACTGGCGACTGGCGACCTCCCAAGAGAATGTTTCACAAAACTTTGAAATCATAGAGAAAATTCTTAAAGAACATATTGAAGCAATTTTAGAGAGATCACATTACAAATTTATGGAATTTCGAACTTAATTTCCTATTAAACTTCTTGAAAATCTTCAGCAGGAAACTTCCAATTTCCCCACAAATTTCTTCAAAATTTCTTGAAGATTCTATAGATTTTATCAGGAGTTCGCCGTGGATTCATCCTTGTTTCGTTAATCAAATCTCTCAACTGAAAAAATCGGACTGAAATTCTTAAAAATAATCTGCTTTCGATTTATGCTAGATTTCCTCTAAAAGATGTTTTAACAGTTTTGGTATTCTTCGATTTGCAAGCTGTCTAATTATAATTGAATTCATGAGTTCCAAAACTACTTCTAAATTTTCGAGAAAACCCTTGAATTCTTCCAAGAAATCTATTAACATTCTTAAAAATGTTTTGAAAAGCTTTACAAAAAAAAAAGAAAAAAAAAATAAACAAACTTAGCAGGGACTTCTTGACAAGGCAATTTATAGAGTTTTAGAGGTCCATTAGAATTCAGTCGAAGATTTCCTTCAGGATTTCCGGTATTTTTTCTTAAGCAATTACACAAAAAAAATAAATGTAAATATGATTTGGAGACAAAATTTAAAATTTCATAAATAGCTTGAAAAATAGTTGCAGTCTTTCTCAAAGGAATCACTACGTATCTTGCTATGTATCACATACATTTTGCCAGAAGACAGTAATTTGAAATTCTTGTGACAAAAATCAAAAACCTTGCACTACTTTTTTTTTCGCTTCATTTTTTTTCGGGAAGTGAAATTTTGTGGGGGCCTAAGCCCGGCACTGGTTGAAAAACAAAAAACAAAAAAGTTATGATCATTTTTGTGCTCTTCCGAAGGTGAAAAATGTATGTTGGCTGGATGATTTTTTTTTATCTGTATTAACGAGATTTTTAGCCCTAGGCTAGTTCATCTCAGGACCCACGCTTTACTTCCCTTCCGAAGGAAGAACTCACATTCTGTGAGTTTGTTGGGATTGGGATTCGATCCCAGGTCCTCGGCATGATAGTCACGTGCTTTAACCATCACACCAGATCCGCTCCACAAGGCTGGATGAAGGTTAAGTTCCAACAAATTGTTTTCGACTAAATGTCCATTCAAACAAATGTCCTTTCGACCAAATGTCATTCGAACAAATGTTCTAAATCCCTTTTGAAACCTACTGTTCGTCGTGAGATTCTCTGAAACTCCATGAACAAAAATCTTCGAAACCTTCTGAAACCCTCCTAAAATCATTTTGAAACGCCCCTAAAATCTTCAATCCTCAGCCAGCACCCCCCCCCCCTTTTCCTCACAAGACCCATTTTTTTCGGAGCACCTTTCAAAATACTTTGAAATGACATGGTATCTCCCAGAAGCTCCCTTGAAACGCCTCAGAAACTCTCCTGAACTTTGGTAAAATTAATCAGAAATTCTTTGAAACCCCACCTTCAAAAGCCCTTCCGAAGGGCTTTTGGGCAGAAAAGCCATTTGGCATAAAAGCCATTTGGCATAATGACCATTTGGCATAATGGCCATTTAGTATAACAAGGATTATGTATATTCTTACCAAGAAGGCTGTTCTTCGTATTATGCCAAACGGCCTTAGGCTTAATTTTGACCATCTCAAACCCATACAACACTCCCTCCCACCTTATCGCTTTTTTCATACAAAATTTTCGAATGTTGTACAGTTTTCAATTGTTTGAGTTGCGATTTCTATTCCCCATTCCACAATCTGATCAGACCACAATAATGGAACAGGTAAAAATCCCCACTTCATCCTATTTCGGACTTCATACGTTCCAAGTATTGCGTCATCATCCTTCTTTCAATTCGTCACTGACTGGTTAGAGAGTTTGGGATGGGGAGAGTTGTTATTATCTCCAAAAGTCCACTCTAATCCTGTCAAAGCAATCAAATGCAATGATGGGAGTCTGCAGCTGGCATCATCATCGTCGGTCGTCGTCGTTCGTCGCTTATCCACCACTCATCCGATCCAGTCCAAACCGGTGTTCTACGGCTATTGTGGTTGTTGGTGGTCGGTCATTAATGGAAGTTTACCGGGCGAAACAAGTAAACCAATTAAAAGAACTGCGAGTTTCGCAAACACATAGCGTAGCATTTGACGGTAAATGAATTAGGATTAGCTGGAATGGCTCCGTGTTGCGTTGGTGTGGGACTAATACCGCTGCTGCTGCTGCGCTGGAGAAAATAGGTGAATTGAACAGCTCTTCTTGGGAAGATTTTATTTCTGGAACCGTGTGGAAAGCACTCTTAATGGTGGTTGAGTAAATAGTTGGGGACTCCTACGTGGAATCGGTTTTAATAGTTGGTAAAATTAGAAGAGACAATTCGTTATAAGCTATTAGATGAAGGTCATGGAATTTTTGGAAGACTTTGAGACATCCATACAGCTCAAAACAATCAAAGTATTGATTCTAAGTACATTTAGACTTTAGATCATTCTGAGAAATTTCAAAAAACCCTTATTATTTGATTTTGGTTTTATGATGGCAATCACAATCTTTTAGAGTCTCTTCGTCTTGAAATTGTCACTTTGGATAGATATTCCTGAAAATCAGCATTTGACGTTTCAATAGGCTTATTGCAAACATCATATTTCAATTATTTGATCCCATTTACAATGAGTTTATTTTGAAAATGGATTTTACGATCCCTACATCCGAGAACCCCTCGTTTCCAACCGATACCTACCAACACATCCAACAGATGATGCATTCCATGTGCAGCATGGACGGGCGGACGCTATTCATGGATCAATTTTGGAATCGCGCTCGATCGGACTTCATTGCACCCGTCAAGAAATAAGTGCGATCGTGTGTCCAAAAATAAACCTTCATCTTTATGAAGTGGCTGGCAGCCGACCGCAATGGACCTTGGAAGGGCATTGGACGCTCACTAGCCTATCCATACTGATGAAACGGCCAACGGCATGGCGGCGACACGCTTTTATAGTTATACATTATGTAGATCGTTTATATGCTGGTGAAGTATTTTGTCCACGATTTGCGTCACTGCTCCTGCCCGTCACTGGCTGCCGTCTTGGCGACAAATGGTTACGAGAGCTGTCAATTTGTCGCCAAATTGGATTGTAAACTGAGGTGGTTGATGGGAAGCAGTTGCAATAAGGGAATTTCATAACAATTTGAGAGTTACATTGTAGTAACTAAAAATTCTACAGGACACACTATTTTACATTCTTCTCTTTGATTTTTCCTGATTTCCTGGCTATATATCTACCACTACCATTCCACTGCACTTCCATAGCCATTTCATTGCCATTCCACTGCATTTCTACTGCCATTCCGTTGCCATTTCATTGTCATTCCACTGCCATCCAATCGACATCACATTTCCATTCCATTGCCAGTCCATTACCAGTCCATGACCATTTCATTGTCATTCCATTGGCATTCCATTACTATCCCATTACCAGTCCAATGTCATTCCATTGGCATTCCATTGGCATTCCATTGGCATTCCATTGGCATTCCATTGGCATTCCTTTGGCATTCCATTGGCATTCCATTGGCATTCCATTGGCATTCCATTGGCATTCCATTGGCATTCCATTGGCATTCCATTGGCATTCCATTGGCATTCCATTGGCATTCCATTGGCATTCCATTGGCATTCCATTGGCATTCCATTGGCATTCCATTGGCATTCCATTGGCATTCCATTGGCATTCCATTGGCATTCCATTGGCATTCCATTGGCATTCCATTGGCATTCCATTGGCATTCCATTGGCATTCCATTGACATTTCATTGGCATTCCGTTGGCTTTCCACACCCATTCCGTTGGCTTCCATAGGCATTTTAGTGGCAGTTCATTGGCATTCCATTGGCATTCCATTGGCATTCCATTGGCTTTTCTTTGGCATTCCATTGGCATTCCATTGGCATTCCATTGGCATTCCATTGGCATTCCATTGGCATTCCATTGGAATTCCATTGGCATTCCATTGGCATTCCATTGGCATTCCATTGGCATTCCATTGGCATTCCATTACTATCCCATTACCAGTCCAATGTCATTCCATTGGCATTCCATTGGCATTCCATTGGCATTCCATTGGCATTCCATTGGCATTCCATTGGCATTCCATTGGCATTCCTTTGGCATTCCATTGGCATTCCATTGGCATTCCATTGGCATTCCATTGGCATTCCATTGGCATTCCATTGGCATTCCATTGGCATTCCATTGGCATTCCATTGGCATTCCATTGGCATTCCATTGGCATTCCATTGGCATTCCATTGGCATTCCATTGGCATTCCATTGGCATTCCATTGGCATTCCATTGGCATTCCATTGGCATTCCATTGGCATTCCATTGGCATTCCATTGGCATTCCATTGGCATTCCATTGGCATTCCATTGGCATTCCATTGGCATTCCATTGGCATTCCATTGGCATTCCTTTGGCATTCCATTGACATTTCATTGGCATTCCGTTGGCTTTCCACACCCATTCCGTTGGCTTCCATAGGCATTTTAGTGGCAGTTCATTGGCATTCCATTGGCATTCCATTGGCATTCCATTGGCATTCCATTGGCATTCCATTGGCATTCCATTGGCATTCCATTGGCATTCCATTGGAATTCCATTGGCATTCCATTGGCATTCCATTGGCATTCCATTGGCATTCCATTGGCATTCCATTTTCATTCCATTGGCATTCCATTGGCATTCCATTAGCATTTTATTGGCATTCCATTGGCATTCCATTGGTATTTCTTCGTCATTTCATTGACAGTTTACAGTAATTTCTCTGCCATTCCACTATTATTCTAGTCCTATTCGTCTGCCAATTGAATTTATTCCTTTTTAAAAACAATTTTTAGATTTTTTCCGGAAAATCTAAAGTTTGAAATCTAAAATTCAAGGATTTTTTCCTAGAATTTATTTCATGCCTACTTTTAGAAATTTATCTTGGATTTCGTTCATTCAAAGAGTTCACCAAAGCCTATTCAGAACCTCTCAACAAGTACTTCCTCCGAGGTTCCTTGAGGACTACCTAGAAGAATGCATCTAAGGATTTCTCCAGCAACTCTTTCACATGTTTTCCTTTCCAAATTTTTTCACAACTACCTCCAGGAACTATGCCAGGACTTTCTCCAGGACCACCTTCGTGAGGAAATTTACTTGCGTTCTTTTAATTTTTTTCGAAATACTTTCTAGATCAACTTTTACAAATCTTTTTGAAAGGATTTATTCTTTCAAAGCATTTCGTCAAGAATTGTTCTTTTACGAAAATTTCTTCCAGGATTTCCTCTGAGATTTCTCCAGGTCTTCCTCCAAGGAATTTTTCAGGACTTCTTCCAGGAGTTCTCCCAGGAAATATTCCTGGCTTTTCTCTAAGAATTCTCTGAGGCTTTCCATCGGAGCTTTTCCTGTATTTCCTTAAGGCACTCTTCCAGGACTTTTTTCTTTAGAGATTATCCTAGGGTGTTCACCATGAATTTTCGTGGTTCTCCTCAAAGGTTTCTTACTGAACTTCCTCTAGGAGTTCATGCTAGTCCTCTTTTTTAATGTCTCCAGAACTTTCTCCAGAAATTCTTTTTTAGACATTCTCCGGAAATTCTTGCTGGACATTTTCCAGTAATCGCTTTAGAACTTTCTGTAAGAATTTTTTTTTTCAAGAAGTCTGGTCTTCTGGACTTCTGGTCTTCTGGACTTCTGGTCTTCTGGACTTCTAGTTTTCCGGTCTTTCAGTTTCTGGTTTTCTTGTCTTCTGGTGTACCTGCCTTCTTGTCTACTTGCCTCCTTGTCTTCTTGTATCATTGTCTTCTGGACTTCTGATCTTCTAATTTTCTGGTTTTCTGGTCTTCTGGTCTACTGGCCTTCTGGTCTTCTGGTCGTTTGGTAATCTATTCTTCTGGTCTTCTGATCTTCTTGGCGTCTTGTGTTCTGATCTTCTGATCTTCAGTATTTCTGGTCTTCTGGTCTTCTGGTCTTCTGGTCTTCTGGTTTTCTGGTCTTCTGGTCTTCTGGTCTTCTGGACTTCTGGTCGTCTGGTCATCTATTCGTCTGGTCTTCTGATCTTCTGATCTTCTGGTCTTCTGGTCTTCTGGTCTTCTGGTCTTCTGGTCTTCTGGTCTTCTAGTATTCTGGTCTTCTGGTCTTCTGGTCTTCTGTTCTTCTGGTCTTCTGGTCTTCTGGTCTTCTGGTCTTCTAGTCTTCTGGTCTTCTGGTCTTCTGGTCTTCTGGTCTTCTGGTCTTCTGGTCTTCTGGTCTTCTGGTCTTCTGGTCTTCTGGTCATCTAGTCTTCTGGTCTTCTGGTCTTCTGGTCTTCTGGTCTTCTGGTCTTCTGGTCGTCTGGTCTTCTGGTCTTCTGGTCTTCAGGTCTACCGGTTTTCTGGTCGTCTGGTCATCTAGTCTTCTGGTCTTCTAATCTTCTTGTCATCTTGTCTTCAGATCTTCAGTCTGGTCTTCTGGTGTTCTGGTCTTCTAGTCTTCTGGTCTTCTGGTCTTCTGGTCTTCTGGTCTTCTGGTCTTCTGGTTTTCTGGTCGTCTGATCATCTAGTCTTCTGGTCTTCTGATCTTCTTGTCATCTTGTCTTCTGATCTTCAGATCTTCTGGTCTTCTGGTCTTCTGGTATTCTGATCTTCTTGTTTTCTGGTCTTCTAGTCTTTTGGTTTTCTGGACTTCTGGTATTCTGGTCTTCTAGTCTTCTTGTCTTCTGGTCATCTAGTCTTCTGGTCGTCTGATCTCTTGTCATCTTGTCTTCTGATCTTCTGGTCTTCTGGTCTTCTGGTCTTCTGGTCTTCAGGTCTTCTGGTCTTCTGGTCTTCTTGTTTTCTGGTCTTCTGGTCTTCTGGTCTTCTGGTCTTTTGGTCTTTTGGTCTTTTGGTCTTCTGGTCTTCTGGTCTTCTGGTCTTCTGGTATTCTGGTCTTCTAGTCTTCTGGTCTTCTGGTCTTCTGGTCTTCTGGTCTTCTGGTCTTCTGGTCTTCTGGACTTCTGGTCTTCTGGACTTCTGGTCTTCTGGACTTCTAGTTTTCCGGTCTTTCAGTTTCTGGTTTTCTTGTCTTCTGGTGTACCTGCCTTCTTGTCTACTTGCCTCCTTGTCTTCTTGTATCATTGTCTTCTGGACTTCTGATCTTCTAATTTTCTGGTTTTCTGGTCTTCTGGTCTACTGGCCTTCTGGTCTTCTGGTCGTTTGGTAATCTATTCTTCTGGTCTTCTGATCTTCTTGGCGTCTTGTGTTCTGATCTTCTGATCTTCAGTATTTCTGGTCTTCTGGTCTTCTGGTCTTCTGGTTTTCTGGTCTTCTGGTCTTCTGGTCTTCTGGACTTCTGGTCGTCTGGTCATCTATTCGTCTGGTCTTCTGATCTTCTTGGCGTCTTGTGTTCTGATCTTCTGATCTTCTGGTCTTCTGGTCTTCTGGTCTTCTGGTCTTCTGGTCTTCTAGTATTCTGGTCTTCTGGTCTTCTGGTCTTCTGGTCTTCTGTTCTTCTGGTCTTCTGGTCTTCTGGTCTTCTGGTCTTCTAGTCTTCTGGTCTTCTGGTCTTCTGGTCTTCTGGTCTTCTGGTCTTCTGGTCATCTAGTCTTCTGGTCTTCTGGTCTTCTGGTCTTCTGGTCTTCTGGTCTTCTGGTCGTCTGGTCTTCTGGTCTTCTGGTCTTCAGGTCTACCGGTTTTCTGGTCGTCTGGTCATCTAGTCTTCTGGTCTTCTAATCTTCTTGTCATCTTGTCTTCAGATCTTCAGTCTGGTCTTCTGGTGTTCTGGTCTTCTAGTCTTCTGGTCTTCTGGTCTTCTGGTCTTCTGGTCTTCTGGTTTTCTGGTCGTCTGATCATCTAGTCTTCTGGTCTTCTGATCTTCTTGTCATCTTGTCTTCTGATCTTCAGATCTTCTGGTCTTCTGGTCTTCTGGTATTCTGATCTTCTTGTTTTCTGGTCTTCTAGTCTTTTGGTTTTCTGGACTTCTGGTATTCTGGTCTTCTAGTCTTCTTGTCTTCTGGTCATCTAGTCTTCTGGTCGTCTGATCTCTTGTCATCTTGTCTTCTGATCTTCTGGTCTTCTGGTCTTCTGGTCTTCTGGTCTTCAGGTCTTCTGGTCTTCTGGTCTTCTTGTTTTCTGGTCTTCTGGTCTTCTGGTCTTCCGGTCTTCTAGTTTTTTGGTCGTCTGGTTATCTAGTCTTCTGGTCATCTGATCTTCTTGTCATCTTGTCTTCTGATCTTCTGGTCTTCTGGTCTTCTGGTCTTCTGGTCTTCTGGTCTTCTGGTCTTCTGGTCTTCTGGTCTTCTGGTCTTCTGGTCTTCTGGTCTTCTGGTCTTCTGGTCTTCTGGTCTTCTGGTCTTCTGGTCTTCTGGTCTACTGGTCTTCTGGTCTTCTGGTCTTCTGGTCTTCTGGTCTTCTGGTCTTCTGGTCTTCTGGTCTTTTGGTCTTTTGGTCTTTTGGTCTTCTGGTCTTCTGGTCTTCTGGTCTTCTGGTCTTCTGGTATTCTGGTCTTCTAGTCTTCTGGTCTTCTGGTCTTCTGGTCTTCTGGTCTTCTGGTCTTCTGGTCTTTTGGTCTTCTGGTCTTCTGGTCTTCTGGTCTTCTGGTCTTTTGGTCTTTTGGTCTTTTGGTCTTCTGGTCTTCTGGACTTCTGGTCTTCTGGTCTTCTGGTCTTTTGGTCTTTTGGTCTTTTGGTCTTCTGGTCTTCTGGTCTTCTGGTCTTCTGGTCTTCTGGACTTCTGGTCTTCTGGTCTTCTGGTCTTCTGGTCTTCTGGTCTTCTGGTCTTCTGGTCTTCTGGTCTTCTGGTCTTCTGGTCTTCTGGTCTTCTGGTCTTCTGGTCTTCTGGTCTTCTGGTCTTCTGGTCTTCTGGTCTTCTGGTCTTCTGGTCTTCTGGTCTTCTGGTCTTCTGGTCTTCTGGTCTTCTGGTCTTCTGGTCTTCTGGTCTTCTGGTCTTCTGGTCTTCTGGTCTTCTGGTCTTCTGGTCTTCTGGTCTTCTGGTCTTCTGGTCTTCTGGTCTTCTGGTCTTCTGGTCTTCTGGTCTTCTGGTCTTCTGGTCTTCTGGTTTTCTGATCTTCTGGTCTTCTGGTCTTCTGGTCTTCTGGTCTTCTGGTCTTCTGGTCTTCTGGTCTTCTGGTCTTCTGGTCTTCTGGTCTTCTGGTCTTCTGGTCTTCTGGTCTTTTTATCTTCTGGTATTTTGGTCTTCTGGTCTTCTGATCTTCTGGTCTTCTAGTCTTCTGGTCTTCTGGTCTTCTGGTCTTCTGGTCTTTTGGTCTTTTGGTCTTCTGGTCTTCTGGTCTTCTGGTCTTCTGGTCTTCTGGTCTTCTGGTCTTCTGGTCTTCTGGTCTTCTGGTCTTCTGGTCTTCTGGTCTTCTGGTCTTCTGGTCTTCTGGTCTTCTGGTATTCTGGTCTTCTGGTCTTCTGGTCTTCTGGTCTTCTGGTCTTCTGGTCTTCTGGTCTTCTGGTCTTCTGGTCTTCTGGTCTTCTGGTCTTCTGGTCTTCTGGTCTTTTTATCTTCTGGTATTTTGGTCTTCTTGTCTTCTGATCCTCGGGTCTTCTAGTCCTCTGGTCTTCTGGTCTTCTGGTCTTCCGGTCTTTTGGTCTTTTGGTCTTTTGGTCTTCTGGTCTTCTGGTCTTCTGGTCTTCTGGTCTTCTGGTCTTCTGGTCTTCTGGTCTTCTGGTCTTCTGGTCTTCTGGTCTTCTGGTCTTCTGGTCTTCTGGTCTTCTGGTCTTCTGGTCTTCTGGTCTTCTGGTCTTCTGGTCTTCTGGTCTTCTGGTCTTCTGGTCTTCTGGTCTTCTGGTCTTCTGGTCTTCTGGTCTTCTGGTCTTCTAATCTTCTGGTCTTCTGGTCTTCTGGTCTTCTGGTCTTCTGGTCTTCTGGTCTTCTGGTCTTCTGGTCTTCTGGTCTTCTGGTCTTCTGGTCTTCTGGTCTTCTGGTCTTCTGGTCTTCTGGTCTTCTGGTCTTCTGGTCTTCTGGTTTTCTGATCTTCTGATCTTCTGGTCTTCTGGTCTTCTGGTCTTCTGGTCTTCTGGTCTTTTTATCTTCTGGTATTTTGGTCTTCTGGTCTTCTGATCTTCTGGTCTTCTAGTCTTCTGGTCTTCTGGTCTTTTGGTCTTTTGGTCTTTTGGTCTTCTGGTCTTCTGGTCTTCTGGTCTTCTGGTCTTCTGGTCTTCTGGTCTTCTGGTCTTCTGGTCTTCTGGTGTTCTGGTCTTCTGGTCTTCTGGTCTTCTGGTCTTCTGGTCTTCTGGTCTTCTGGTCTTCTGGTCTTCTGGTCTTCTGGTCTTCTGGTCTTCTGGTCTTCTGGTCTTCTGGTCTTCTGGTCTTCTGGTCTTCTGGTCTTCTGGTTTTCTGATCTTCTGGTCTTCTGGTCTTCTGGTCTTCTGGTCTTCTGGTCTTTTTATCTTCTGGTATTTTGGTCTTCTGGTCTTCTGATCTTCTGGTCTTCTAATCTTCTGGTCTTCTGGTATTTTGGTCTTTTGGTCTTTTGGTCTTCTGGTCTTCTGATCTTCTG
Organism: Aedes albopictus; assembly: GCF_035046485.1. NCBI lineage: Eukaryota > Metazoa > Arthropoda > Insecta > Diptera > Culicidae > Aedes > Aedes albopictus. The sequence goes on from NC_085138.1 coordinate 347,735,505, forward strand.
GTCTTCTAATCTTCTGGTCTTCTGGTATTTTGGTCTTTTGGTCTTTTGGTCTTCTGGTCTTCTGGTCTTCTGGTATTCTGGTCTTCTGGTCTTCTGGTTTTCTGATCTTCTGGTCTTCTGGTCTTCTGGTCTTCTGGTCTTCTGGTCTTTTTATCTTCTGGTATTTTGGTCTTCTGGTCTTCTGATCTTCTGGTCTTCTAATCTTCTGGTCTTCTGGTATTTTGGTCTTTTGGTCTTTTGGTCTTCTGGTCTTCTGGTCTTCTGGTCTTCTGGTCTTCTGGTCTTCTGGTCTTCTGGTCTTCTGGTCTTCTGGTCTTCTGGTCTTCTGGTCTTCTGGTCTTCTGGTCTTCTGGTCTTCTGGTCTTCTGGTCTTCTGGTCTTCTGGTCTTCTGGTTTTCTGATCTTCTGGTCTTCTGGTCTTCTGGTCTTCTGGTTTTCTGGTCTCTTCTGGTCTCTTCTGGTCTCTTCTGGTCTCTTCTGGTCTCTTCTGGTCTCTTCTGGTCTCTTCTGGTCTCTTCTGGTCTCTTCTAGTCTCTTCTGGTCTCTTCTGGTTACTTCTGTTCTTTTCTGGTCTCTTCTGGTAACTTCTGGTCTTTTCTGGTCTCTTCTTGTCTTCTTGTCTGCTTGTTTTATTTTTCTGTCTGCTCTGGCTGATCTGTCTGTTCTGTCTGTTCTGTCTGTTCTGTCTGTTCTGTCTGCTCAGTCTACTCTGTCTGCTCTGTCTGTTCTAATATTCTGATTCAATTTGAAACAAAATTTGATTTTGTCTGACGCATTTCCACCATTTGTCATTAAGGTGACTTGGTGCATCACAGAATTTTCATAGGAATCATTGACTTTTTAATTTTCAATGATTGTTTGCCTCGCGTTTTTGAAGTGATAAAAAACGGGCAATTCTGCAGTCACGCAGTAGAAAAAGTATCATCACACTCACTACGAGTGAGCATATGGGATGATACATTTTCATCCAAATTTGCGCTTTGATAACTGAGTTTTATCACTTTGAAATTTCGAGCGAGATTTCAATGATGCTGATGACGCACTACGCGTCGTTAAACAAGCGTAACAAATCTGACAAACTTATCAAGAGAACAAATCTGGCAATAAATTACCCAATTATATCCAGAGCGAACAATTACCGTGGAATTTGCTGCCAGCCACAATTCCGTTACCCTCGGTCTCCACACAGATAACCGCCAGACAAAAGAGATGCTAATTTCGCAGTCATTCATCACCCTCAGGGCCCCCGGACTGTTGGCTGCTAGCTGGCTTGTTAGCTCTGTTATTGTTTTCATACCGGAGGGATCCGAAGTCAGAAAATCAGGTGAAAAATCACGAGAACGTGAAAATCTCGACATGTAGTACGTCCCAGCACAACACCACCGACCGGCATGGGTTGTTGAAACAAAGGGAACCACTCACTCGTCCCCTCGCCTCACAAACTTTCACTCAAATAAAACTCGAAAACTGTGCCACTTTCCGAATGAAAGGAACAGAACAGACAGACAGACCCATCATCCGACAGGCGAAAAGGGCAAACGACGATGACGACGACGACGACGGGATAAGTTTTCCTGACGGGTGTTGTGGCATTGTTCACTGCCGCCACTACTGGGAGGGATGGGATTTGTCACACTTCTGTCACTTTTCTCCAACTCCACTTACTGACTGATGTTCGCTCGGTCGGGTGGCTGCTGCTGGGTTGACTGCCGTCTCTTGTCGTGATGGGACGGGAGAGTGCTGCTGGGAAGCTGACTTCTCGATGATGGCACGCACAATGTCACCAGAACAAGCAATCATTTGTCGTAGTCGTGGTATATTAAGAAGTTAATTTTTGAAACGGAATGAAGTGTTTCGTAAACAGGAGGAGTTAATGAGAATTCGCTGCGTGGGAGCTACCTGTTGTTTAATTGAACGTGGTGAGGCTGTGGGATAAAATTTTTAGGATTTTATTAAATTTTAAAACAAGAACCATTCAATAATGAAGCAAAAACTTTAATAGAGTAAGGATCATCTCTTCTGAAATTCTTCCACTAGTTCCTTCAATAAATCCTCAGGTCGTTTCTTAAGAGATTTCGACAACAGTTCCTTTTGTGATTCTCCCAGAAGCACTTTCTGGGTTTCCTGCTAGAGTTCTCCCAGAATTCCTTCCGGGATTCTTCTGAGAATTGATACCAAAAATTGTCTAAAGCAGTTCCTCAAGAATTTATAAGAATTTTCCGAAAATTCTTCCATAATAACCCCGAGAATTTCTTCAGAATCTTCCCAGAACTTCTGCCAGAAGTACCCCGGAAAATACTTCAGGAGTTCTACGAGAGTTCCTAGAGGAGTTCATAGGAAATTCCTACAGGAGCCCCCCCAGGAATCCTAAACAACACACATGGTTACAAAACAGTGACGGAAGCGCATGTAAGGGTTACGCAGTAAGTCACAGTGACTTCTGTGCAACCCTTACATGCGCTGCCGACACTGCTTTGTAACCATGTGTGTTGCTTGGGATACCTCCATGGCTACCAGGAATACTTCCTAGAATTAAACGGGATTTTTCTAGAAATTTCCCAAGAATTTCTCCAGCATTTTTGGCCAAACCCCTCCAGGTTTTTCCAGGGAATTCCTCTACGGCTATTCCTTTACAAATTATCCGAAAATTCTCTTTAGGATTTCCACAAAATGTGTTTTAGGAGCTCGAAATTTCCCCAAGAAGTCCTCTAGTAATCATGCCCGGAAACTCATCCAGCAGTTCCCTAAAATATTTGCACTAGTTTCTCACAAAAAAAACCTTCAGAGTTCCCCCCGGGAATTCCTCTAGGAGTTTCTTGAGAACTCCACCAGAAACTCCTTCAGAAGTTCCCCGGCAATTTCTCCAGGACTTTCCCGGAAACTCTTCCAAGAATTCTCCGGGAATACCTTTTGGTGTTCCCTAGAACTTTTTTCCAGGAGTTTCCCTGGAATTTCTCCACGAGTTCCCCGGGCATTTCTCCAGGAGATCTCCGAAAATTACTTCTTGAGTTCCCCAGGAATTCCTCTTTAAATTCTCGGAGAATACCTCTAGGAATTCCCCAGGAATTTCTGAAAAAGTTTCTCGGAAATTCCTCCTAAAATTCCCAAGGAATTCCTCCATGATTCCTTCTAGAGCTCCCCGGCGATTCCTCTAGTTCCTTCTAGTTCCCAGGGAATTCCCCAGGAGTTCTTCGAGAATTCCTCCAGGAAGTCACCGAGAGATTCACCAGGAGTTCCTCGAGAATTCTTCCGGGAGTTCTTCGGGAAGTCCCACAGGAGTTCCTCGGGAATTTCTCCATGAACCCCTAAGAAATTCCTCCTGGAGTTCTTCCACAAGTTTCTAGGGAATTTCTCGGTAAATTCTCAGGAATTCTTCAGGGAGTTTCTCGGAGATTCCTTACAAGTTCTTTCAACAGTTTTCCTGGAAGGACTTTTGAGGAACTCCTGGAGATATTCCCGAGGAGCTTCTGAATGAATTCATGCAGAACTTCTGTAAAATTTCCCTAGCAATTCGTGAAGAACTTCTCAAGCATTTTCTAGAAGAAATCCAGAGGAACTCCTGAAGGAACGCCCGAGGAACTCCTGGAGGTATTCGAGGATCTCCTTGAGAAATTTCCAGAGAACTTCTTCAGGAAATCTTGAACAGAAATTCCGGAGGAAATTGTGAAATAATTTCCTAGGAACGTCTGGAAAAGTTGCCAGGGATCTCCTGGAAACATTGCCGAGGAACTCCAGGAGAGATACTCGAGGAAGTCCTGGAGATCTTTCTGAGGAAATTTAGAAGAATTCTTAAAGGTATTCCCGTGAATCTCCTGGAGGATTCCCCAAGGAGCTCCTGGGCAAATTTCCCAGGAACTCCTGAAGGAATTCTCGTGTAACTTCTTGGGGTATTACCGATGAACTCCTGGACAAATTTCTGAGAAACACCTTGAAGAATTCACATGGAACTCTTGGAGAAACTCCTTGATAAATCCTCGGGAAACTCCTACTCCTAAGTAAAAAATACTACCGGTATCCCATAGGAAAATTGCCGAGCAACTTCTAAAAGAATTCGAAGAATTATCGAGGAACTTCCGGAAAAACTCTCGAAGAACTTCTGCAGAAATTCACGGGAAACTCCCGGAGAAATTTCTTGGGAATTCGTTGAGAAATTTTCGAGGAAGTTCTGGAGGAATTCCCAAGCAACTTCTGGGAAAAAAAATCCAAGAAACTCCTGTAAAAAATCCCGAAGACCTTCCGAAGTCCTTCGGGGAATTCTTGAGGAATTTGAATGGAGCTTCTTGAGGAGTTTCCGAGCAACTCCTGGAAGAGCTTCTGAAAAAAACACCTGGAAGAATTCCATGGAAGAAGTTCTGGATAAACTCCCAAAGTAATTCTTACCGGGCAACTCCTGCAAGGATTTCCTGGGAAATTCAGGACGGTTTCCCAGAGAACTCCTGGAGCAAATACCGTAGAACTCCTGAAGAAATTACCGAGGAACTTCTGGAGGAAATCCTGAGGAACTCCTTGAGGAATACCCGTGAGCTCTTTGGGGAATTCTAGGTATTCCTGCAGGAATTCTCGATCAATTCTCGGAAATATTCCCAAGAAACTCTTGCTCCTGGAGGAATTCCCGAGGAACTGCTGAAGAAATTCCCGAGGCACTCCTGGAGAAATTTCCGAGGAATTCCTGGAGAAATTTCCGAGAAACTCTTTGAGGATTTCCCAAGGAACTTCTGAAGAATTCCCCGATGAACTTGTGGAAGAATTTCCAAGGAACTCCTAGAGATATTCCCGGGGAAAGTATGCATGAATTCCTTAGCAACTCCTGGTGGAGTTTTCCTAGAGCTCCTGAAGCATAAAGAAGCTTTTGAAGTAACATTTAAAAGATTCTACCAATGAAAACTTTCTTACATATTCTTAATACTGCGAAAGATTTCCCAGTCTCTAGAAAATAGAGGAACCTCTGGAGGAATCTTTATCGGGCATTTCTCAAATACATTAGTTCATAGGTTCCCAAACTTTTAGGCGCACAACACCCTTTTGCCAGCAGACGTACTTTTCGCGACCCACCATAGAAATCCCCTCATTTGTTGTCTGTTTCAGTAAAACATTCGATTGTCCCTTGCTATCCCCTGGATGAAGGCCAGCGACCCCCCTGGGGGGTCACGACCCATAGTTTGGGAAATCATGCATTAGTTCATTCTTGAAATTCTTTAAATTTGTTCACGATAAGTAACCCCACATCGTGCCAAAATCACCCACCGCCTCACGGAAACCTTATATTTGTTCATATAACCCTGATCTACATTTCCGATCATTTGGTTTCAGCTTCTCTCAGCACCCTTATATTTTTCTGCCACCACTAGGTTTTCCTGAAACTTTCCAGAATTATCTATTTCTGTCCCCTATTGGTGTTACAGATTTGCCTCGGCATCAAAAAACAAATCACAAAACATTCTCAGTGAACTGAAGTTTCCAAGTAGCAATTTCATTGCTGATTGGTTTTGTTTGATTTTTTTAGGGTTTAATTACAGCAATAATTGAAACTCACAATTTTATGACTACTTTTATGAAAACCATTGATGAAATGTTTTATAGTATACCTGAAGATATCTATAAAGCCAGATTTTAAGAGTAAACAAAACTCTCCGATACGTCATCCTTCTGGCATTTACTATTACCATAATAAAACTGTTCAAACTCTCAACAGATGGCGATTCTTTTGATTTGTAACGACATCCGTTGCAAAAGTTTTACGTGAACTTTTTTGTCCTATCTTTTTACACAGTACTTACCAAGTGGAAACTAGCCTTAGAAAATGTAGGACTTATACATAATTTTGTAACACGTTGACCCTTCGTTCCAATTCTATCTAGATTAGGCGTTTCAGGAGGTTTCAGAAGTATTTTAGGAAGCTTCAGACGCTTTCAGGTGTGTTTCATATGGATTTCATTTCCCGAGCAGAAGAAAATAGCAACAGCATAATAAAATGTGTTATTTTGGAAAAATAACTGAGTAGCGGAAAGAGTTATTTTCATGTTATTTACATAACATATCCTGTTATAAACTTGCCTGTCATAAGCGGCAAAATAACAAAAATCATAACAAAAAAATGTTCCTGGAAGACCTGTTTAATAACATGTTTTAGTAGTTTCAATAACAACTTAATAACAGCGAATTTTTAAAATATTTCAATTACAAATTTTGATATGAATACGTTATTGATAACAATCTGAAAACAAAATTTGCTTTTTTTCTGTTGCGGATAGGAACTCCTCCAAAGTCCCATATGCATTCAATGGGATCCGCAACAATAGGATTTATTGTTAAATGTTTCATTCATAATTGGAACGCTATTGTTGTCGCAAGCGATTTATTCTCGAAAACAGAGAGAAACAATAGTTTTCGTTTATTTTCCAAACAACTTACGATGGAAAACTACCGTCGTCTTGAAACCCTTTATTAGGTGGTTCATTGTTTATAAGATTAATTTACATTATTACCTCATTGAATGACACATTTATCCAAGTGAATCTAAGTGGGATTGATGCAGTGAAGAAATCTCAATCAATGGAAGAGACGAACCAGCCAAGGGCTGAAAGTCTCTCTAATAAAGACAAATCAATCAATCAAATCAATCAATGGAGTTGACTTATTTTTTTACATTTTTATCGAAAATGTGTTGTTCGTCGTTGAATTCCACCAGTTGATCTAAAATGTTTCATAAAATGGCTAACACTATATTACACTCTCTATTTTCGTATTCATACCTAACTGAAACTGGGACAAAAAAACAGGTAAACTTTTCAAAGTGCTTTTAAAACAAAAGGCTGATAATATTTACTAGGTTTAATCACCGCATGACTTTATCATAATTAATTTTAATGGCCGTTCAACTCGAGAACGCATGGCAAGAAGATCGTCGTTGTGATTGTGTTGCTCAAACAATGGCCCTCTGTTAATTTCAATTTCTGTTCAATTTCTCTTATCGCTCGCTTGCGTATCTATCCACCGTATTCTTTCATTACTTTCCTTACTCCCTCTTACTTCGAGTAGTATTCGTATCACCGAAAAAAGCCAATTAAAATTAATTATGAAAAGGCTGATAAGTTGGCACTGTCACAGTTAAAACGTAATGTCAGTAAGAAGAGGAACTGATGACAAAATAATATTTTCTCTTACGGAATGCTGTGAACAACGAAAATCTCGAATGGTGTAGTTTTGATTGCAAAGCTAGTTATGTTGTAATATTAATGATCAAATATGTGTACAGTCTTAATGACACAATGATAACTGAACTTGTGCTACAACAAAACATGTCATTGAAATGTAATTTGAAGAAAATATACCAAGAGCACGATCATAACAAAATAAGATTGCCCAACAGAACATGTTATGGAACGGTGATGACTTAATAAGTTAATAATAACAAACCGAGATATAAAAACAGGTTTTGTGATTCCGTTGTTATTATTTTGATATTTTCCTCTGCTCGGGTTGTGCTGCAGAGGTGTTTCAAGGCGTTTCAGGAGGTTTCCGAGAGGTTTGTGAGGCTTCAGAAACTCTCAGGGCATTTCATGGCCTTTCAGGAGGTTTCAGGATGTTTAAGGGTGCCTTCAGAGGGTCGCAGATGAATTTTAAGGAGGTTTAATAGGGGGTTTAGAGGCGTTTCAAAGCGTTTCAAGGCGTTTCATGGTGTTTTGATGCGTTTCAGGGCGTTTCAGGAGGTTTAAGGGGAGCTTAAGGTGGCTTCAGAGGCTCGTAGGTGAATTTCACGGAGGTGTCATGGGGGTTTCTGAGGCGTTTCAAAGCGTTTCAATGCATCTCAGGGCATTTCAGAAGGTTTCCGATGAATTTAAGGAGGTTTAAGAGGCTCGCAGGTGAATTTCACGGAAGTTTCATGTAGGTTTCAATGCGTTTCAATGCGTTTCAGGAGGTTTCACAGGGCTTTGCCCAACTAACAATCGCAAGCCGCAAACAAGCATGCATGCTGAATTGTTGGTTTATAATAGTTGTGATAGCTGAACTAAAATTATGTTGTACACTTTACTGTACAAATGCTTTTTCAATTGAAACAGTAGCCAGTGTTCAACTTTTCGCATTGGTATTAACAATGATAATTTCAAACATTTTTCAAGCATTTAATAAGATTTTTATTTGACTTGCAGTAATTCCTTTACAAAATAGTTTAACAAGACCTATTTCTGCTTTTTGTTAAGCTCATGCAAAAATTAGCACATGTATCTGGATAATTTGTTTTCACAAGTCAAATAAGCGCTTTTGTTTCATCATACTTCGACTCAGAGTATAGGATGAAAAACACGTGTTTTTTTACTGAACAGCAGCTGAGTTAATATGTTGTTTAATTGTTACCCATAATGTTCTGTGTTAATTCACCACTGCTGAATAGGAGTGAAAGTGTGATCGTTATTAAATCACGGGAAGTTTATGTTTTGATTAGAGCGCTTCAATTCATCATCTCTAGGATGGCGCAGATAGGAAGGCATGCGGCTTGTAAATTGACGGGTCTCGAGTTCAAATCTTGATTTAGTTAAATTAATGTGTAGTTATTATTTCACAATAGTAGTTCCCAGCGTAAACATAAACTCTCGTATAAATTGAAAAACTTTGCATTTTATTTATTGTTAATCATTTTTGCTCAAGCTGAATAACAGCTTTACTCTACAGTTGTAAAACGATTTTACAACAAACAGTTCAGTTGGTACACAACACTATGCTTTATAGTTTCTCCAAATTTGTGAGAACAAAACCCGAACAAAGGTTGTGCCTGAAAATTATCCAAATGTTATTCAGAATCATGCTGAATTAATTCGTCGTAAAGATGCTTGTAAAATGGGTGATTGTTAGTTGTGTAGGGGGCTTCAGAGGCTCTCAGGTGAATTTCACGGAGGTTGTATAGGGGTTTAATAGTCGTTTCAAAGCGTTTCATGGCGTTTCAAAGCGTTTCCAGGCGTTTCAATGCGTTTCAGGAGGTCTCACATGGGTCTTAGGAGGGCTTCAGAGGCTCGCAGGTGAATTTCACGCAGGTTTCATATGGGTTTCAGAAGCATTTTAAGGCGTTTCAAGGCGTTTCAAGGCGTTTCAGGAGGTTTCACATGAATTTTGGAGGGGCTTCAGAGGCTCTCATGTGCCTTTTACGCAGGTTCTAAAGGTGTTTTAGAGGCGTTTCAGGGCGTTTTTTAAAGCGTTTTGGGGCGTTTTCATGTATTCCGAAGCGTTTCAGAAAATTTAGAGGGCCTTAGGGGGGTTTCAGAGGCTCGCAGGTGAATTTCACGGAGGTTTCATGGGGGTTTCAGAGGCGATTCAATGCGTTCCAGAGCATTTCGGGGTACTTCAGGAAGTTTCGCAGGTGCTTTAGGGGGCTTCAGAGGCTCTCTGATAAATTTTACAGAGATCCGATGACTCAAGAGAGTTTTTGGAGACTCTTAAAGATTCTTCGAACTCAAAACTTGATAGACCATAGTTACCTGAGGTTGTGTGAGTATGATACTTAGTCGTAAATCTTTTAAAGACAACCAAATACGTTAGTAGATCCGATGATACTCAAGCGAGTTCTTTTTTCGTAAACCAGCCTAATTTGTAATCTTGAGTACTCCAACTGCTTTGAATACAATCAAATTCCATTTAGGTAACGTTATCTAAATGGAGGGATCTAAATAGATTTTCCTAAATGAATCCTTCCTAAATGGAGGTTTCAGTGTAAACTGATAGCATTGTTTAAGGCGACGATGAATCGAGTGATGTGCGTAGTTCAAAAAGCGGAAGCGTACATCCAACTAAAGAATGGAGCCAGGCGATTCGGATTAGTCATTAATGTGTGGAAGTCAATGTACATGATGGAAAAGGGATCTTGGAAGAAATTAATGCACCCTCCACCCTGAATTTCTATCGACGGTGATGAAATCGAGGCAGTTGAAGAATTCGTGTACTTGGTGACCACCGACAACGACACTAGCAGAGACTTTCAGAGACGCATTGTAGCAGGAAATCGAGTTTACTTTGGACTTCGCAGAACTCTACGATCGAACAAAGTTCGCCACCACACGAAGTTAACTATCTACAACACGTTGATTAGACCGGTAGTCCTCCATGGGTACGAAACATGGACTCTACGTGCAGAGGACTAACGCGCCCTTGGAGTTTTCTACGGCGGAGTACAGATGGAAAACGGGACTTGGAGAAGGCGAATGAACCACTAACTGCATCAGCTGCTAAGAGAACTAGCCATGGTTCACACCGCGAAAATCGGGAGGCTACGGTGGGTGGGACACGTCTTCAGGTTATCGGATAGCAACCCGACTAAAATGGTTCTCAAGAGTCATCCGATCGGTACGAGATGACGTGGTGCGTAGTCCCACCTAGCTGGCCGATAAACTGGAGAACGATTTACGCTGAGTGTGGAACTGGTAATACACAGCCATGGACCAAGTAGAATGGAGATGGCTACTACCCAAGTAACAATGGTAGCTGAAGAGTGAGAGCCAAAGCAGTACAATGGTTGGTTGATGGTGTCAATAGCTGAACAAGCCGGAAACTGAATATCTAGTTGAAAATCAGCTTATTGAGTTTTCAAAGTATCTTCCCAAGCAGCACACATGTCACAAAGAAGTGTCGACAGCGCAGGTTTTTGATTGGACACGAGTCATTCTCAAGTTATTTTTCCTTTTGGTTAGAATAGCTTTATCCGGGAATAAGTAACCGGTCTTTGATGAAAGTCGCGACATTTTTGTCTGGCCACATCGAGACGTTTCCGTTAACCCAACGTTGAGGCACGATAGAGATGAGGGTTTTTCCGCGTTCTACCGTTTCGACAACGGCGAAACAATCAGCGTTCTCCGAAAATAGATAACAGATACTGGTTATCGACACCGTGCATTATTTTGTATGAATATTTACCTGAATTTCTGTTCATTTTCTCTGATTTCAGCGGTGTTTTACGATAATCGAACCGAGGAGCACTGAACTGTAAACTAAACAATGATGTTTTGACAGCTAATCCGTGCATTCGTAACAAAGCACTTCCACCGCTTATTCAACCTCAATACAGCCTTTGTTCAAAATTGTTCAACCTTTATTCAGACCCGACGGTATCTAGCTTGTCCTTTCACAAATCACTAAGCTCGTACCATTTCAGGTGGAGCAGATGCTAAGATAAGTGACTATAATTCAATGCACCGAAGTTCGATTCTCAATTATAATCATCATTTATATATTACAATTTCAGCACCTACGAACTACTATTCTACATCTGGAAATTCTTTTATTTGGTAGTGCTAAGTGATGATGAATTGCTGAACTAAAAATGATTAAGCGACTCACCTGATCCTTGTCTGTTCTATAAATAGAATCATAAATCATTCCCATTTGCTGAATAATTCCTGGATAAAAGCTGAGAAGCGTTCTTCGCATGGATATAAGCGCTTCTTCAACCTTAATCCAGCTTCATGAAGAGCTCATATAAGCTTATGGCTGGATAAAATCACCAAAATTGGGTGTTTAAGAGCTGAGCAAATGTTTACAGTTCTTTTGCACAGCTTTTGTTCAAATTAAGGCTGATTAGCATAAGTTAGAGAAGCGCCTAATCAACATCTAAATTATTACCTGGGTATGTACAGCAGATGACACTCAGGCCTTAATTTGACCGGAAGGAAAGGTTCTCATATCCATGATGTCGGAAAAATAACGCCCGTAAACCAGCATGTGTTCTTTCTGGGAGCAAGTATCATGACTTGACTTTTATGTTTGTGTACTTAGTGCTAACGTAAGAACAAACACGACAATCACGAAACGCGACGCGAGATAAGACACGACACTTATGGTTCTTACAATCGTTTAAACGATCGTTCAAACGATTGTCAGAACCATAAGTGTCGTGTCTTATCTCGCGTCGCGTTTCGTGATTATCATGACTTGAGTGTTGTCAGGCATGCTACTAGATATTCTCTCAAACGAAGTATATGTCTTGTAGCAGTATATGTCACAGACCTTGAGGTAAAACATGAGTATGAACTACGTATTATTTTTGCTAATCAAAATGCATTCAGAAATCTCAGCTAAATAGGTTCCCCAGAAGATGATTTTTTTCGAAAAAAAAAAAGAAACACGGAAAGCATTTCTCTCGCATAAAGCATTAATGAAGTTCATCATTTGAAAACAATAATCTTCCTGCTAAATTAAACGATGGAACGACTTTGTGAGGAAATCAATTCGGCTTATATTTCCGCCTAGCAGTCGCCCGTCGTTAACCCAACGAAGCCGTTTACTACCGATGTATGGCATAGCAGAGCACAAATCCATCCAACATTCCACACGATATCATGCGTATTAAGGGTTTAACCAACTGTTGTTTGACGATGCTGTGACCTTTGCCATCTGGGGAGCGAGTTCACTTTAGCAACATACACTTGAGCGTACATCCAATAATAGCCATTCTCTATCGCCGGTCGATATCGATCTCAGCTCCGAACGTTGGGCAATGGTCATAAGTCTATTGTGTTTTCGATAAGCCGAAAACAACAGGCAGTCAAGCCGAAAGTATCCTAGTAAGGATAAATATTTTCACACCCTTGCTCACCCAAGATTTCGGATTCACAGCTTCATAATGGGGGCACTCTGACGACTAGCACTGAAGGCAGAATCTACTCATGCAAGCCAAACACTTCCCCGAATGTAAACTAACATGAATCACCACCAGGCACCAGGCCAGCCTGCTGGAATTCTCTGACCCACAAAGTGGGGTTTGTTCCGTACGTATACATCGGTATGCATTCCGATCTGGGCTTGTGCCGGCATGGCATGCCGACGCATAATAGAAAGGCTCAGATTCAGGATTGTGCCAGCCAGCAATAGGCAACAGATTCCAGATTTTAGCCAGTGCATTGCTGTGGTGACCCGAACAGAAATTGATCGCTAGCGAAGTTGCTGAAGGAATTTCCCGTTCTTGAAGGAATCTTCTGATGAATTTCTCAGATGTATGGGAATTTATTCTTCATGTCTAAGATCCTACTTACTATATCATTTTGAATAGGTAAATTGGGAACTAAATTGTTTGTACTAGCTACTGTTGACTTTTATCTTTTGCTCGGGAATAGCATAGCCAGCACAGAGATGAGGATGTGTCGGCTTTTGCATTCCTTCTGGGAGGTGATTTATTTGCGAGACATGATTTCATTACGATTATGTAGACTACACAGTAAAGCTAGAGCGTCACAGACTCCTCACATACACATAATCACAGGCTCGATACTGTCCAACGACGCAGGGGGATATGGATGCGCCCCATAACCAGCCCGTATTGAAGGTCGAAGCATTTAAATTACATGGTAATGCTCTACATTGCCAGCCCCAATAGGTACCGGACTAGATACTAGCAACTGGAGAGAAAACCATTGCATTGGCAGACAAGCTTCTGACTAGATGTGGTGCATCGAATGTGAAACGAATTCAGCACTCCGGTGATGCACTGCCCTCAAGGGTTTCCAATCTTCCGGGCGATGAGCACTGCTGGCTGGTTGACTACTGGTGCCGCCGCCGCGCCGGTTTACAACAGTTGGAATGATTATTTATAGCTGTAATCTATTACTTTTGGAGCGTTGTATGACGTGTTTGCTATGAAGTCACTAAGTTACCACAGCAAAACATTCGGGTAAGAAGTGATCTGGAATAATATGAAGAATAAGGAAATCAAGACAAACACTCATCATGGTGGTACTTCCGTTCAAAAGAGTTAAATAATAAGAGCTGCAACTCGAAGAATATATAGTCTACAGATGTTCTGAAAAGAATTCGTAGTCCACTTGAACCTCAATTTTAGTAGAATACACATTGGTAAAATTTATCTAGGTACCTCCATTTAGGTAACGTAACCTACATAAATGGAATTTGATGGCGTTTGGAACAGTTGGAGTAAGTTTTAAAGATAAGGGATATGGTTGGTTTACGGAAATGAAGTAGCAAGTAAAGTAAAGTGTAGGGCGTGGTCATGAGTAAGAAATAAGGAGAGGTGTGGACTATTTAAGGATCCTTAAAAACTATCTCCAAGAGGCTCAACGGATCTACAAGCGCAATCAGTCTGGGACAGCATGCATCCATTCTGAAACCATCTGAAGCTTTTAGGAAACGCTTTGAATGCCCACCTGAGAACAGTGATCCAAAATGTACACTCAAACCTCCATTTAGGTAAAATCTATTTGTGTCCCTCTATTTAGATAATGTTACCTAAATGTAATCTGATTGTGTTCAGAGCAGTTGGAGTGTTTTAGATAAGGGCTAAGGCTGGTTTAAGAACATTAAGTTGCAAGAGGAGTCAAGGGGAGTTCAGGGCGTGCTTAGGGGGTAATGAGAGGGGATGGGATTAGTTTGGAACTGTTTATGGTTTCCTCAGATCTTTCTTGAGCATAAGTCATCTAATCTACATGAATAACTTGTGTGCTTGAATGATTAAATAAAAGTCATGCTAACACAGCCTCATGCAACGTTGTGCTGACAAGTGGGAAGTTCAATGTTTGTTTAAGAATCTCTAAGTGCTCCCTTGAGTATAGGTCATCGGATCTACAATGCTGAACAGTCTGCAACGTCTTGAATCTCTTCTGAACCCACATGAAACGTTTAAGAAATGCTTTAAAGCGCCGCTGCCATTTCCTCGAAGCTTACTTAAGAGCTGTGACCCAAAATGTATTTTCAGAAACTGTAGGCCCCCTCAACACCCCTCAAAATCCCCTGTGATACCCCTGAAATCCTCCAAAACCCCCGAAACGCCTGTGTAACGCCTCTGAAACCCGTCAAAAATTCTCTGAAGCTTCCTAAAACCCCCTCGGACCCCATGTACCGCACCTGAGACCATCAGAAACCACCGAAAACGTCTTCGTAACGCCCCAGTAACGCCTCTGAAACTTGCTAAAAAATCCTGTGAAGCTTTCTGAAATGCCTTCAAAATCCCCATGAAACCCTATCGGATCCCATGTAATGCAACTGAGACCCTTCGAAACTCCCCGAAATGACCCCCGAAGCTCCCCCGGTGCAACACCTAAATGAAATGACTAAATGAATGTTTACCCAATGATCGTTCATCGGTTGTGAAACTCTTCTTCAACGTTAGAACCATTAGCAATTTACACAAACATCATAAACTTTTCTTCAACGTTTATTAAACAATGTTGTATGACGCCATTTGTTTAATCATTTAAGAATGGTTTTAGAAACCATCATTGTGCATTAGCGGCATAGTGCATAATAGCAAGCTTTCTTCGATATTTATTCCACCATAACACAATCAAAACATGCTGGGGCCGTGATACAACTCACGGCCTCAATTTATTTCTATTAATAGATATGGTTTAAAAATTGCTACAAAAACGATTCTTAAACGTTTCTTTAATATCATTGTAACAATAAAATGACAAAAATGATTTAACTTTCTACATTTCTGCACTTGTATTGAATCTGGAATATTTCTCTCTGATTATGTACCCCCAACATCTTTGTTTTATTACATTTTATGAGACAAATCACATCAATGGAAAGACTCGAACTCTGGACCTTTGGGTTCACACTCGCCTGCACCCGCTCTGCTTCAATCCGAATTACATGAATCGGCAAATTTCAGCAGTATATAAATATTCAATCCCTGAGTGGAATACATATGTTGCTTAAACATTGCTTAAATATTTTATTCAACTAATTATCTTCATAAACATTGAAGCTGATCAATGTTGGAATAATTGTAACCGCAACGTTTAATCATAAGGCATGCATGTTAATTATTTTGCTAGTCCGTCAGTAATTCACGGTGTTGTGTTGTGAGATTGGAATCTCTTCGAACTTTTGATTTATTTGAACGCCTAAACAAGTGAACTTTGTTTTATTTTCACTGCTTCTGTTTTGTGTCGGGAGCAAGGATGAAAATCTAGTGATCATGATCAGATTTCGAATGTGTCGCGGTCGAACGGCATCGCGCGATCATAGCAACAACGATAACATTTTGTCGTCAAGCATCATAACAAAATTCGGTCCGAGAAGAATGATTCGCTCGGCATGTGCGGGCGCGATGCGATCGTTATCATGAAGTCGAAATGATAAATTAGTGATTTCATTCACTTTTTGAGCATTCTTGGTGATTTAACTTCCAGATATGCTTATGAACGTATCATTTCGAATCATGAATGCGGCTTACGGGTGCATAAGTGGCAAACAATGTGATGAATACAATTTATCATGACTTGTAACATGATCCGATAACGGGTCATCACGCGATAAAGCGTGCATCAGATGCTTTAATTGTTCTGTGATACGAGCACGGTGTGAGGCGTCGGCATCATGCTACTGCAAGAACAAGGCTATCTTGGATTATTCGTATCCTGTATCATTTATCGCTTGAAGTGATTTTCTGCCATCCTTGGTCGGGACAAGAATGTGTAACGGTTGTGTATATCTCCAAGCAGCTGTAAAATATGAACATAAGGAAGCTGAGCCCGGTTTGACCGGTGCCACCAAAGTGGGTACGAATACCAAACAGAGGAGCCGCCCAAGATACACTTTACTTGCATTTTCTGGTGTTTTTGTTGCTGATTTTGCTGTCGTTGGAGCGGGTAGTGTAAAAGGTGAGTTAGAATTTTTGTTAATAGTTATTTATGTAACGAATTGCAAAAAGTTTTGCAACGAGTTCCATACAAAATTTTATGTAATGATTTTTTCCATAATGCAACTCATTTGAGTTGCATAATGTTCATAATGCAACTCAAATGAGTTGCATTATGAACATTATACAACTATTTTTCATTATGCAACTCATTTCAGTTGCATAATGAGCCAGTTCGGAAAAATTGGCCATTATGATACCAAAATGAGTTATATAAAATGTAAATTATGATACTGAATTGCATAAAAGTGAATATTTTGTCCTGCTGCAAGAAGTTTGTTTGATCTTCAAGCTTGTAGCCGCGGATGCTTTTCTTAGGCTCCTAATCAGCAATCGTGTTTACAAAAAGGGGCAAGGCGAACAACGATAATTAAGTGATACAGTACCACTGCTAATCAACGTTACTTGAATAAAAGTGTAACATTTGTATTGAAGAATCATGGTAGCAACTTGTTAAACTATATCAGTGTGCTTGAATAAAATGATCAAGCAACAGTTGTTAAACTTTAAATAAGCTACTTGTTCCATTGATGATCATACGTGGAATAACGGCATCTAATACGTCGGAAGCAGCTTGTATTCTATCTTTATTAGAGCACTATTAGACAGATGATGTGAACACCTAAGCAACTGTCTTTCAACTTTTGTACCATTGGTTATTCAATGAGCAGAAATATGTTTAACGTGTTTTCATTACATGAAACATTTATTTGCCATTTTGTTCAACATTTACTCTTGTACAACTGTCGGCGCCTTTGTAGCACATTTAATCAACTGGCATGTTTATTAATGATTTTGAATTGTTACTTGGGCGAAACGATATTTGAAACTTTTGATATGACTCGGTACGAAACGAAACGAAACTCAAAAATGTTTCGTGAGATCGAAACGAAATCTCAATTCACTCGGTACTTTTCGAAACGAAACGAAATTTTCGAAAAAGTTCCGCGGAATCTTGTAGTTGTTGTTTTTTTTTTCAAAATAGTACTGTATATTTACATTTTTTTCTTGTAAGATTCTCTATTGATCCTTTCTCAAACTAGACTGCTTACAGGAAGAGGATAAATATGGGATTCATGGAGAAAAGTGTTGGGGAAGGTGGGGTAATATGTACCCCTAAGCAAAGTGATCAAATAACAAAGACAAGGATGATTTTCTGGGTGTCTCGCGTTTTGAAAAATAGTTTACTACTTTGATTAAAAGACGCCAACCTTGACCCGCGTGATATCAAATTCACTGGACAAAATAAATAATTTGAAAAGGAGTTACGTTTTAGTTACTGACAACAGTTAGGGGCCAAACAACTTCTCCATTTACCGCATTGAATTCTTATAAATTATTATGAGGCTTCATTTAACTATTTGTGCTTTAAATTAGATAATCGTCCTAAATATGGAAATTCATGGTTTTCCACGCTTTTCTAGTCATGCGTTACGTCTAGTTTGCTTGCATCTGAAGCAAGCTTCATTTCTATAAT
Organism: Aedes albopictus; assembly: GCF_035046485.1. Taxonomy (NCBI): domain Eukaryota; kingdom Metazoa; phylum Arthropoda; class Insecta; order Diptera; family Culicidae; genus Aedes; species Aedes albopictus. The sequence continues at coordinate 347,753,621 of NC_085138.1, forward strand.
GAAATTGCATGAGCAAATTTTGCTCCGGGGTGCGTATTACCCAACCCGGGAGCTTCTTGACAGCTGCCGAACAACGTCAGCGTACCTAAAAATTTTGGTCCGGGTGGTACTGTCAGATTCAAAACGGCAAGCGCTACTTTTGAAAAGGACGAAAACCAACAATAACAAACTGCACAAAAAATATTAAAACAATAAACTGAAACCTTAATTTGTTGTTTCCGCTTTTTTTGTGGTAGAAAAATGCAAATTAAGTGCGACATGATGCATTTGTTTACTAGAAGCGAAAATTATATCTACAAAACGGGTAAAGGCAAAATAGTCGACTTTCATAAAATTAATAAGAAACTCGTATTGTCTTCTAGTACGGTTATTAAGCACCAGCAAGTAATAAATCAGGTTACGTATGCTATCATTTTACAGCTGCATGTCTGATGGCAAAGCCAAAATGGAAGTTAAAAATAATCATTTGCATATTTTTTTTTTTCGAGTTTGATCTTCGGTTCGGTCTAGCATGCGCAGTCACAAATTAATATGCAAGACCGTTTAAACATGTGCTTTTATAACATTTCTTACTACAACAAAAATAAAAATTAAAACGATTTTAATTTAATGAACATTAGTTTTTGCGCTTCTGGTGAATACGTCCTTTTGATACGAAACGCTAGCCTCTTGTTGGCTTCCACTCACCACGAAACAAAAGATATTTTCGCATGGACAAAAATGGTTGCGTCAGTGACGGATGGACCCGTTGTTCATAAACAGTAGCGACATCTGCGATTTGCAAGTAGGTGAGCTCATCTGTCAAGTTGCGAGGGAGTTTGTATTACCCCAGGTTCCCCCATTTCAGTATTTTGTTATATAAGAAATTCTACAGGGGGTTCTGTAGGCTTCGTAGCCAAGTCAGATAGCCTCAAAGTGTGGGTTCGAAATCTACGCAAGTTCGGGACACCTACCGTTAACGAACGACGAACTCTCTACTGGGCCAGTGGATGTTTTGTGTGTCGTCCGTTGTCCGCGTTAGTAATGCACAGTCTGTGCGGTTTCTGGGTGAAGACGGCGTGAGATGTGCTTCCATTAGACCCTTGCACCGTAATATTTGTTTACGCCAGAAAAAAAAAAATAAAACGAAAAATTGTGAAATGTGCATTGATAGAAGTAGAAAGAATGTCAAAGATATGTATGCAGAATTGCAGATCATGATTTCAGTGGATCAGTAAAAACTAAGTGAAATTTCATTACTAAATTTTGACATTTTTATTTGTCAAACATTTTGATGAAATGCTACAACATGTACATGTCAATTCAGTAAAAAAAATAATGGAAATCGCTTTTAGTTATTGTAACACATTCTCAAAAGAATATCAATTATTTTGACATTATTTCGTCTTGAAATTTCTGCAGGAATGCACTTTTCATGCTTTCCGACTACAATTCTCCAAAGAATTCCGATACGGAACTCAAACCCGTCGTTGTATCCAGAATCCAAAAATATTTAAGACTTGGTCAACAAAAACAACAATTCAATCTTATTTTCCTTTCCTTTCATTATATTATAGGGGAATTTATTGAACTCACCTAAATTTCGCCAAGATACTTCTTGCAGAGCCGAACTTTGATAGAATTATTTTCAATGATATCTTTGGGATTTGCAAAAAAAAATTCAAAGATATTTCTTGGGAGAGCTCTGAGCTTTTCTTGGCGCATCGTTTTCCATGCTTGAGTCTCGCGATCCCCAGTTGGTTGTCATCTCACTTTTCGTAGAACAATCAAAACGTGTCTGTTCATAGTTGGAGAATCACTTTCCGAAGCATGTTCAGAACATTTACTATTACATCTTCTCTGCTCTATTTTATCCTATGTATATACTATCACTTCTACTAAAAGTTTCTGTCAGAAATCTGGTATGAAGACAGGAGCAATATTTTAATTTTATACAAGAATTGCTGAAAATCGTAATCAATTATTTCCAATAGTATCTCTCATGCTTTCAAAGCATAACTATTCATCAATTACATTGATTTGATGGCGGGTCCAAGGCAAAGCGTATACTCGAAATACTTTAAGTAACTTACGAACGATGGATATTTTGTACTGTACATTTTTTTCCGAAATTTATGAGCAATTTCGCGGAATTTCGTTTTATTTCGTCTGAATGTATTTTTTGGAGGCGAAATTTTTAGAATTTGACGAAACGAAACGAAATTTAAAATAATAAATTTCGCCTAGTTGAATTCCGTGGAATTTCGCGGAATTTCGTTTCGAGGTGTCATTGGCGAAACATTTCGGTATACCCTTACCTGAGACCCTCCAAAATTTACGCCTGTTACGCCTGCGGAACCTCCTGAAAACATCTGATATTTCCCTAAATGCCTCCGGGATTCCCCATCGGACGCCATGTAACACATCTGAGACCTTCCGTAACCTTGTAGAATACCCCCGTAACGCCTCCTGAAAATACTCTAAAACTACCTGAAATGCTTTTCCAAAACGCCCCTGAAGCTCCATTATACCCCATGTAACGCGTATATGAGATCCTTCGAAACAACCGAAAACGCCCCTGTAACGCCTTCCAAATCCCCTGAAAATCTTCTGAAACTTCTGGAAATGCCTTTGAAATCTCCCTGTGACGCCTTCAGTAGGTCGGATCCAGAGGCACGTTTTCCTCCATTTGGGAACCTGTGACGCCTTGAAATACTTTCAGATAATAAACTGAATCCATTTAATTAAAACTCTATTTAGGCAATCCCGACTCAAAATCCCAAATCCCAAATATAGGAGAGTTCAAGGTGGTTTCAAGGAATTTTAGGTGCACTTCAGGGGCACTCCAGAGGAATTTACAGAAAGCTTCAGGGGGTTTGAGATTTGTTACCCCTGAAAACCTTCTGATCCCCCTGGGACCCTCTGAAATTCCCCTGTAATCTCCCGGAACTATCTGAGACCCCTGAAAACCCTCTTCTATCTCCTTGTGCTCTCCCCTATTAACGCCCCTAGTCGCTGTTGCCATAGTTAGGGGCCGTCCATATACCACGTGGACAGCTTGGAGGGGAGAGGGGGTTCGCGAAAAGTCCACGCTTGACCACGGAGAGGGGGGGGGTGGGGGTTCGTCAAATGTCCACTTGGACAACATTGAAATAAAAATTAGGAAACAAGAATCTACTAACGAAACAATTTATGTCGCATTACACCGTTCAACACTAAATTTTGTTATGGGATGAGAAAAAAAAATAACAGGGGTTTGGGACCCTAGAAGTGTCATAGTGAAAGAATTTTTGAAAAATGTTGGAACGGGCTTTCACAGTTCAAAACCGAATTATTATTATTATTATTTCTTTATTATAGAGATTTTCAGCCCTAGGCTGGTTCATCTCTTTATTCAAAACCGAAGTTTGTATGGAGAACTTGGGGTGTTCAATTGATATGTGCATTAGAACGCGCTGTGCATATATTTGGGCGTAAGGCAATAACGAAACCAACCCAAACATCGAAAACGCCTAAAATATGCACGACACGTTCTAATGCACATATCAATTGAACACCCCTAGTTTTTCATACAAACTTCGGTTTTAACCCTCTGATACCCAATCCCGCCTTTAGACGGGGTATAGTTTGAGCATTTTTGTAATTTTTGTTCCGTGAAAAATATTTTTTTTTATATTTTTGGCTGATATTTAGGACTGTGCTGTATATCTCAAAATGATTTTTGGTGTATTTTAAAGCGTATTTACTTTTTTTTTAAATCATTGAAAAATTGATGTTTCAGCCACCTTTTAGAAGTCATTGTTTATTTTGTATTGAATCGCTACAATTAACATATTTAAAATTTTCCCAAATCATTCTATCCTTGTTTAAAAGTTTAAGGGAATCAAAAACACTCTGAAATTATTTCCCATAAAATTACACGGAAAATAAAATTTTCTGTGAAAAAAATTCAAAATAATAGTATTTTAACAATAATCATAAAATCACAAAATGTTTTCATCTCAAAAAATCCGTTCTCCAAATTGGCTTCCAGGAAAAATATAAAAGTGTGGGGATGTTCAAAAATAAAAATTAGAAAGATCAAAAACTGACGTTCACGAAATCGAGAATTGAAAAGAATCATCTTCCAAAACATGTTCAAATCGATTTTAGATGACGAAAAATGATATTTAGATCGAAATCAAAATTTTGGGTATTAGAGGGTTAAACTGTGAAGGCCCGGTCCAATATTTTTCAAAAATTCTTTCACTTTGACACTTCTAGGGTCCCAAACCCCTGTTATTTTTTTTCTCATCCCATAACACCAAATTTTGTAAAATTTTGTCGAGCAGTGTTATTGATGAGATTTTCTTCAACAGTTCTTTTATTTTTTTTATTTTATTATACATTATCTTTAAGTTGTAAGTTCACAGTTGATTCACAGACTAATTTGTTTTAAATTATCAGAATTTCTAATTACTCTTAGTTTTCTTCATCGAAAAATATTCTGGAGATTTAAAATGGAGTGTAGACCATGCAAATGTTGGTGTTTCAGTCAGAAAATATTCATCGAAGTTCTATATGGATCTTTAGAAGTTTCAAATCAAATTTTTAAACTACTTACTTTAAAGTTTAAAGGGATCTGTAGGCTTATCTCAAAAACTTATTTTGTAGGTTCCTTTAAAATTAAAAAAGTGTCTAATGGACAATAAAGTCTAAACCTCAGCAATAGAATTTGATTGCCACAAATCTTGTTTTGTGTAAGAATCTAAGAAATACAATCTCATCCCAACAAAAATCTAAGATTTAAAATTACCTTATCTCAGCAAAACAATCAGACAATCATAGATTGAACAAACGTTCTAAAAATAAACACCATCTTCAACCAGAGGCTGTACAGGCTGAACATTGAATAATTACTAACATTAGGCGATGGACATCATACGAAACACACCTTGTGAAGAATTTTCCGTTTAACGAAAATTTTTCACCAATTGGAGCGGAAATCGAACCCACACTCTCACAAATATTATGCTGAATTAAAAACAATGTTGAAAACGAAGAAAAAAAAAATAATATTAAAAGAACTTCAAAAGCACTTTTTTTTATTTTAGAAATATTAAAAAAAGCTTTTTTTCGGATGACCACGTGGACATTGGGGGAGGGGGGTAGGGGTCAATGGAATGTGCACGCTTGTGGAGGGGGGAGGGGGTCAAAACCATGATTTGTCTGTCCACGTGGTATATCCCAAGTAACACACTTGTCACCGAAGAGTCACGGCGCATATTGGAGTAAATCACATAAGTGGAAAAACTCAAAATGTAGTAATTGGGTTTTTCGTTGTGTTTTTGCCAAATGTAGTTATCGTGTTATCGTTTGACAGCTAAGCAGTGTACAAATGTTTTGTTTACGCTTATCAGTAGAGGTTAAGTGAAGCTGAAGTTTAGCCGTTCTCTTTGATATAACTCACAGCGCGTGCTAGTTTTGACCGTACAAAGTGAATGAAATTGATAGTCAATCAATTCAACAATGCAGTTTGTTAAAGAAGGTTAATGTTGTTATTCTGCTAATTTGAAACCCAAACAAATTGACGTTGAATTTACATACAATATATGAAAATATTGAAAAAAATATTTGATGGAATCCTTTACCGTACATTCAAAATGAAATAAGTTGATTTTTCGGCTGTTTCCGGAAAATCTGCGTTTAGTGTATGATAAAACTATGGTTCCTCTTTCAAATGCAGAAAGAAAACCTTCCGGATGTTTCCGATTTCAAAAGTTGCAACACTTTGAAAAAATCGTGATAATTATATTATTATATGATATTATTTGCCTTAAAACACTATTTGGCCCTCTGAACGTATTTTTGCTAAAAACTAGAACTCAACAGCTTTCAAGCAAAAAAAGAAGTTTAAAATCGGTCAACTGGTTCAAAAGTTGTGATTTTTTGAAAAATTTTAGTTTCGAAAAATCTTGACTTTTACAATTATAAACTTGGTCACCCTAATGACGAAATAAAAAAATACGAAAACTATGAAAAACGTTTCATTACAAATTTGGGTTGCATTTGGGTTGTGAACCAAATGCAACCCAAATTAGTAATGAAACGTATTTCATAGTTTTCGTATTTTTTCATTTCGTCATTAGGGAACCTAGGAAATGTGAGGATAAACTTTATTATTTTTCCAATACATGTAAAGGAATAATATCAATAATGAAATCTCAATACTTTACCTCACTTTGCCTAGGGAACAACTTTTTTCACAGACGTTGGATCACTTTGCGGTCTTGGACAAAGTTGTTTGGCATATAGTCACCTACAATAATACCAAAGGGTTTGATTATTGAACGCTTACAGCGCCACCTAGCGGCAAAATTCGAAAACTTAAAATTTCTGCATACATTTGGCCAAGTTTTCCCATACAAACTTCAAGCGTTTTGAGCGTCCCTTCAGGCTCAACCGATTTTGCTCAAATTTTGAACGTAGCTTCTGGGAGTCCAAAACAACTGATTTTGGAAGTAAGACTTGGCATTTTTCGAAATTTTTGTTTTTCATATAAGTGTGGGCCACCCTACTGTGGAAGCTACAGGAGAAACTTCTTGGGGAAATTCCATGATTGATTTCTGGATATATAATTTAAAAAATCTCTGTAAGAAGCAAATGAGTAACTTCTGCGGGAATTTCAGCCGGCATTCTTAGAGGAATAGGACAGATCGGTGAAGTACTAGATTTGTAGTAATGAGCTGAATTTTATTATGGTGAGAAGATCAATTCTCCGTTTCTACAATAAAATGGTGCAAAAAGCGTGGGTATTATGATTCCTTGCCTAATTTGATGCTGTTTCAGCAAAACTTTGGGTAACAGTGTTGTTGTTTTCTCCATTTCTTGCAACATAAACAACATAGTTATCCAAAGTTTTGCTCAAACAGCATCAATTTAGACAAGGAATCATAATACCCACGCTTTTTCTACCATTTCATTGCAGAAACGGAGAATTGACCTTCTCACCATACAAAAATTCAGCTCATTACTACAAATCTAGTACTACACCGAACGTGCCCTATTGCTTGAAAAACTCTTGGAGAAATCCATGAAGAAATGCCTAGAGGAATTCCTGGAGAAATCCATGGAACAATCCCTTAAGGAGTCGCAAAAAGAATTTGTGGATAATTTCAGCAGGCATCCCTGGAGGAAATATGTAAACAATTTCTCGAAGAAATCACTTGTGGAATCATATTGTTTGAACAAATTCCTGAAGAAATTCTTCAAGAAATCTTTGGAGAAATTTTTGAACGTATAACAGAAGGATCTTCAAGTGAAGTCCTCTTGGAATTCCTCCAGCAATGTCTGATGGGACTCCTGAAGCAGCTTTTGCTAAGATTGTTCCAGAGGTGTGCATCCAATTACTCTTCAGCAGTTCTTACTAGAATTTCTTCAAGAATTTTTGTTGGGATTTTCCAAGCATTATCAGTTGGGATTTCTCAACTAATTACTCTTGGGAGTCCTCCAAAAACTCTTGGAGGATTCTCACCAGGAATTCTTTGAAAAATCCCAGCACTACTTCTTGGAAGATTCCTCTAGATATTTTTGAATAAATACTTGCAGCATTTCCAAAGAAAACCCAGCACCCAAGCAACACACATGGTTACAAAACAGTGACGACAGCGTATGTAAGGGTTGCACAGTAAGTCATAGTGACTTCTGTACAACGATTACATACGCTGCCGTCACTGCTTTGTAACCCTGTGTGTTGCTTGGGCAATAATTCCATAGGGATCTAAATCAAACTAACATTTTTAGTCAACTGGACTGAAAGAGATTAATGCAACTATCATAAAACCTAAATAAAAGCTACAAGGTATTTGACTGTTCTCAAAATCTCACGTCTTGTAGTATTTGGTCATCAACATGTTATTTGGCGAGTAAAATTTTGCTAGGAAAATTTCAAGCAAACATCTAGAAGAATTCTTATGGAAATCTCCGAAACAATATCATAGCAGGATTTTTTCTCTTTAGGTAGGTCTTTAGAAGAATCTATGACAAAAGGTCGAAAGACATAAGGTCGAAGGACAAAAGGTCGAAGGACAAAAGGTCGAATGGACAAAAGGTCGAATGGACAAAAGGTCGAATGGACAAAAGGTCGAATGGACAAAAGGTCGAAGGGACAAAAGGTCGAATGGACAAAAGGTCGAATGGGACAGAAGGTCGAATGGACAAAAGGTCGAATGGACAAAAGGTCGAATGGACAAAAGGTCGAATGGACAAAAGGTCGAATGGACAAAAGGTCGAATGGACAAAAGGTCGAATGGACAAAAGGTCGAATGGACAAAAGGTCGAATGGACAAAAGGTCGAATGGACAAAAGGTCGAATAGAACAAAAGGTATAATTGACAGTAGACAATTTGGAAGACATGATAAAGTGGTCAGTATTTGACAGAAAAACGACAATTAGCTTATATGCAGCTATTTACTACCGCATTGCAATCCGAAATAGATGCCTAGAATGATAGAAAGTAGAAGCCAATAGAAGGATATAAAGTAATGTTATTCATGAAAGTTAAATGTGGAAAATAGCACTCCTTGAAAGAATAGCCTATGGGTAGAAGAAGGATGAATAATATATTGAAATATTGTCATTAGAAATTCCAATCATTACAGCAATTTTATAAAGAAACCCCATGTAACGCACGTCAGACCCTCCGAAACCCCAGGAAACGGCATGTAACGCCTCCGTAACGTTTCTGAAATCCGCCGAAAATGTTCTGAAGCTCTTTGGAATGCCTCTAAAAATCCCCCTTAAACCCCCAGAAACCCCATGTAACGCATCTCAGACCTTCCGAAACCCCTGAAAACGCTATGTACCGCTTACGTAACGTTTGTGAAATCCGCCGAAAATTCTCTGAAGCTCTTTGGTATGCCTCCAAAATCCCCCTTAAACCCCCAGAAACCTCATGTAACGCACCCCAGACCCTCCGAAACCCCAGAAAACGGCATGTAACGCCTCAGTAACGTTTCCGAAATCCGCCGAAAATGCTCTGAAGCTCTTTGGAATGCCTCCAAAATCCCCCTGAAACCCCCGGAAACCCCATGTAACGCACCTCAGACCTTCCGAAAAACCCAAAAACGCCATATAACGCCTCCGTAACGTTTGTGAAATCCGCCGAAAAGGCTCTGAAGCTTTTTGGAATGCCTCCAAAATCCCCCTAAGACCCCCAGAAACCCCATGTAACGCACCTCAGACCCTCCGAAACCCCAGAAAACGGCATGTAACGCCTCCGTAACGTTTCTGAAATCCGCCTAAAATGCTCTGAAGCTCTTTGGAATGCCTCCAAAATCCCCCTTAAACCCCCAGAAACCCCATGTTACGCACTTCAGACCTTCCGAAGCCCCTGAAAACGCTATGTAACGCCTCCGTAACGTTTGTGAAATCCGCCAAAAAATCTCTGAAGCTCTTTAGAATACCTCCAAAATCCCCCTTAAATCCCCAGAAACCCCATGTCACGCACCTCAAACCCTCCGAAACCCCAGAAAACGGCATGCAACGCCTCCGTAACGTTTCTGAAATCCGCCGAAAATGCTCTGAAGTCCTTTGGAATGCCTCCAAAATCCCCCTTAAACCCCCAGAAACCCCATGTAACGCACCTCAGACCTTCCGAAACCCCCGAAAACGCTATGTAACGCCTCCGTAACGATTATGAAATCTGCTGAAAATGCTCTGAAGCTTCTTGGAATGCCTCTGAAATCCCCCTTAAACTCCCTTTGACCCCATGTATCGCATATGTGACTCTCCGAAACACCCGAAACGCCATGTAACGCCTTCGTAATGTCTTTGAAATCAGCCGAAAATCCTCTGAAACTTCCTAAACTATCCTCCTTCCCTGTCAGACCCCAAGTAACGCCCCTGACACCCTCTAGCACGAGTTATCCGCATTTTTCTTTCGCAATTTTCGGAACCACTCCAGCTCTACATTTCAAAACAGTCATTTCTTACTCCCATCATCTTGATTTGTGCTACAATCATGGTGCCAAATGTTACATTCATGGTAGACGACATTCATGCATCGACGGCAGTATGAATGTAGTGTGTGACGGTAGTATGCAACATTAGTCATGACGGTAAAGGCGTTGCGACGATAATGAAAAAAATGTACTATACGGTTCACGGGTTGGGAGGTATGGCTTTCAATATTTGGAAGAATAACTTATGAAAGCTTAAGTATCCGTTTTTGAGTTATTCTTGCAAAGACTGAACGCCATACCTCCCAACATAATCATCAACAGTCGAAATTCGAAGAAATTATTTATACTTATACAGTGTAATTCGTCGGAACTACCTATAAATCCAAGAGGGGATGATCACTAATCACAAGTAGTAATTGTTTCTGCAGTATAGATAGGAAGACCAGCTATTGAATTAAAGAAGGCAAAATTTCTGATTGAATTATAAGTACTCAAATAGTCGATAATTATTTCAGTAACAAAACTTGAAAGAACAACCTATAAATTTAAGAAGGAAAAATTACTGAACAAAACATCAAACTAAATTGCCATTAAATACTACATCAACACAACTTGAAAGAATAGCCTATAAACAAAAGAAGGAAAAATTTACTATAGAAATGTCAGTGGCTGAAATACATATGATTACTATAACAGCACCATAATGTTTCTCTCAATGAGCAACAACATGAACTATTTATTCTGACACACCAGCTGGTAACTTGGCCTAGTAATGTTTTTATTCATTCGACCTTTTGTCCATTCGACCTTTTGTCCCATTCGACCTTTTGTCCCATTCGACCTTTTGTCCCATTCGACCTTTTGTCCATTCGACCTTTTGTCCATTCGACCTTTTGTCCCTTCGACCTTTTGTCCATTCGACCTTTTGTCCATTCGACCTTTTGTCCATTCGACCTTTTGTCCATTCGACCTTTTGTCCATTCGACCTTTTGTCCTTCGACCTTTTGTCCTTCGACCATTTGTCCTTCGACCTTCTGTCCTAAAGCCCTTTAGAATACTCTGTTCAGGCATTACAGCAGGATTTTTTTGCAATAATCTCAGCTATAATTGCATGTATATGATGAATGAATGATGTATGAATCCACCAACAGATGGCCCCTAATTCATGGCTGATTAAAAGCTTTCCTGAACACCTCATATTCAAGAAAGCTTGTATGGCCTTCGTTCAATGTCGGCGAACCTTTGATACTACTTGGGGTCTTAAACCCAAGTGTATCAAATGGATTTACACAACTGTTGTTCGGCCAATATTGGCCTATGGATGTCTTGTGTGGTGGCAAAAGAGCGAAGTGAGAACGATCCAATCAAAGTTAGGCCATCTCCAAAGGATGTGCTTAATGGCTATGTCTGGAGCATTCTCTTCAACTCCCACGACAGCGCTCGAAGTTCTCCTTGAAGTTGCTCCACTACACGTTCATCTCAAACAAGAAGCACTTTCTTGCACCTTCTTGCGCCTATGGGTACTCGGTCTACTAAAGGAAACTCCTGTGAACCACCCATCAACATACACCTCGTTGTTTCCACTTTTAGTGAATTGGGACAAAATTGTCCTTGCTCCAGTTGATCTTACAATTGCTTGTAATTTCCCATATAGGACATTTTCCACGAAATTCCCTTCCCGGGAAGTATGTATATCTGGATATCTGTAAAGAAGTATTTCAGAGGGCACCGTATGTTACACTGATATCACCCTTCTCGAGGTCGAGCAGGGCCTGGTGTTTATTCTCGTGAGCTAAGGCTGTACCAGTCTTACTCACTTGGTAAACACTGCACCGTTTTTCAGGCCGAAATCTTTGCTCTTATGTGCGGAGTGCAATCGACACTTCAGCAGCAGGTAATGAACAAAGTAATATAATTCTGTTCAGATAGCCAGGCTGCTATTAAAGCACTTGCTTCGGCCAACTCTAGGTCGAAGATAGTTATCGCTTGTCGAACTCAAATCGAGGAGCTGAATCTGAATTCGCTTACCGCTGAACGCTGAAACGCTGTTTATCTTGTATGGATGGATACCTGGCCATTCTTCCATCGCTGGAAATGAATTGGCTGATGAGTTAGCTCGCACTGGAGCATCACATGACTTCATTGACGCTGAGCCAGCTATTTCGATATCGAAGTGTTGGGTAAAGCTTCAGATTCACACCTGGGCTGCCACTCAACACAGACAATACTGGAACAGTTTGGAGTCATGTCGTCAAACCAAATTGTATTGTACTGAGCCATCTCCAAGAATGGCGAAGTATCTTACAAATCTGTCAAAGCAGAATTGCAGCAGTCTGGTCAAAGCATTGACTGGCCACTGCCGACACCGCTATCAGCAAGCTGATTCATTTGTATGTGATAGCTGAGAATCCGATTATGGAACTTCTCATCATTTGATATGTAACTGTCCAGTTTTCGTGCAACTGAGTTTCCGAGTATTCAGTAAAAAACTTATTAATTGATGTATGTCCGACAAAAAAAAAAACACCCTAAACAGGCCGACAAGGGTACCCGGATACCCACAAATTGAAATGCGCATAATTTCGTTAACTTCCAACCGACTTTGAATTTCTTGGCACCAACCGATTCAGTAACTCATGTATTTACGGATTGCGAACGAAATTGACCATTTGGACCCGTATGGTTCCTGGGAAATCCAGATTTCTTGGGACATGTCCTGAAACAAGATAGTACCAGAGGATTTCAGCACACTTCCTACAAAAAATACATGAGTTACTGAATCGATTGGTGCCAAGAAATTTAAAATCGGTTGAAAATTAACAGAATTATGCGCATTTCAATTTGCGGGTACCCGAGTACCCTTGTCGGCCTGTTTAAGGGTAAAAAAAATCAAAGGCCCCTCCCCGCGCTCCCCCTCGCCAACTCATACTTTTTCCACTTGGTGACTACATGTCCCCATTTTATGAGATGTTACCGAGTTTCAGAGCTCTACTATGAAGAAAACATATATTTTTCGGCAAATGAACTTCTAAAAGGTACCCGGGTACCCAGTTGGCCACTGACTTCAGAAACCTGAATCTTCAAAATATTCTGTTATTATTAACCCGCTGTGGTACAGTGCCCTTTTCAGGGCGCTGTTTGAACCCATTGTGGTACGCTTATGCGTTAGTACCCACATCCAGTTATTTTTCCTATTCTCCTACCTGTCCTTATCCCCATCCTTATCCTTATTTATTTCCTTTTCAATCCGGTAGATGATGAAATAGGCTATTATTATGACGATGGCACAAATTAGCGACCAACCTAAAGGTCAAATCTGCAAAAGCGAGGCTCTCTTTGTTCCGATTCTCTTGAAATTGTTAAGATGTCACAGTGGACATTTTGACAATTTGTGATGTGTAGATCGGAAAAGGATTGTTTAATCTACCTTCCGACGCTAGAAGTAAAGAATAAAATTTATAAATACAAGCACATTATAATCGAAAGAGAGGAGACCTAAAGAGAGCCTCTCATCTACACTTAGCACCTATAGAAATGTTCAGCCGGAAATGTCCCAAATGTAGGATAACGTGCCTCTGGAGCCAGCCTTCTGATACTTCATACCTGATGTAGAAATCGAAAAATAATTGCAGAAGTCCAGGAATTCATCCAAAACTTCCCCAATGATTCCTCTAGGGGGTTTTCCAAATCAGAGCCGTAGCGTGGTCTCATGACGCCCTTGGCAAACATCTAGACTGGCGCCCCACGTTAATTGGACATTGTTAATTTTAAAAAAAGGTAATTATTCATTTTGTCTTCAAAGTTTCTTTAGAAGATGGATTTTTGGAGTCGCTCAAACATTTTCACAATGTTTTTCTCCTATACGAGCATAAAAACGAACACATTTTACATTTCAAGAATCTCTCTAAGACCAGCACAATAATTAGAAATGACATTCCCAACATAAATGATGCAATAACTTCTTCAAGAAATCTAAAATATTTAAATATTTTTATTTTTCTTTTCTGGATATTTTGTTCAATTGAATTTTATTTTTCCCTACTTAATTGAGTTTTGGAGGTAGGAAACGATCTAACGATCGATGGTAACAAACGATCTATGTTACCAATTTTCAGCGATTAGTTCATTTGGTTTTACCAAAATTTTACAAAAAACTTTACCGAAGGTTCCTTTGGAAGTTAAATCAAAATATTTCCAAGAAGATCAGTAGGAAAATATTCTGTAATCATTAGATGAACCATGGAAATGGAGGAACACCTGGAGGAATTGCTGCAAAAGTTTTTGTTGGAGTCTCTGGAAGAGTATATGCTGGAATCAATGAATGAAATTATGCAAGAATTTCTGGAGGAATTCTTGCAGAAATATCAGGAGAAAAATCCAGCAGACATTTTAGCTAGTTTCCAATAGATTTCATGAAGAGAATTACGTGAATTCCTGGAGCAGTTTGTAAAGAAATACATAAAGGTAGAATATGTGAAGGAATTCCTGAAAAAAGTTAGGAAACATTTTTCTTTGGAGAAATTCTCTCACAAAATACTTGGAGAAATCTCTGACGGAATTCCGCATTTGAAGCCTAACTTTACCAAACCCGGTATCTAACAAAATATACGAACGGAGAAAATCGAAGGGGAAGTTCGTTGTTCCCATAGTAACTCATACATTGAGCATTTCAGAAACGTGAAAAATCTGGGTATTCTTTTTTCACAAATCATCCTCAAAGGTGAGTGATACAAGAAGTCTTTAACGAAATTCCGCGCCTCATATGAAAATCTCTATTTTGTTTACATATGTTACATACGGTGTTTGTTAAAGTTAAGCTTGATTTATGATTTTCTGGAATCAATGCAAGATTTTCCAAGCGGTGTAAGAGATTTCTTTTTTGTAAAGGAAATTATAGAAGACTTTTGGAAGTAAACTTTGGTCGAATTACCGAAGAAATCTTCAGGAGCTTTTCTAAAAGAAACAAATCCATGAAAGAATTTTTGAAGGAATTCTCAGAGGCATTTCTTAACAAATTCTTGGAGGCGCTTCTAAAGGAATCTCAGCGGGAATTTCTGTAGGAATCCATGGAAGAATTAATGGGGAAATTTAATTAACCCGTTAACGCCCAAGGTGTCTCACAATTCAAATCTTCAAATAAATTTGTTATCAAAGGTCAAGTTCCAATAAAATAAACATGATTTGACGAAAAAAATGGAAGTCTATGGTGTAGTTCCAAAAAAATTCTTCATTGTAGGTCCTCAATATCTGATAATTTTCTCGAGCTCTATTTCAGCACAAATTTTACGCTATCGTTATATTCTGATCCGTATAGATACAATACAGCTCTAAACAAGTGAGAGAGATGATAACCACTCAAAAAGAATAGAAAAAGAACTTTTAAATTGGGGCACAAATATAACCCGATAAACGCCTAAAAGTATGCAATGTATGGTCCTTGTAATTTCATGTAGTTTCGACTGCAGTGTTCAACATTTTTCAAATTAATTTTTTCGTAACAAATCAAATAAAGAGTGCTCACTATGTGTAGCATAACCAAACGTTAAAATACTGTAGAAGTTAGATTTTACACAGATAATGATTTCTAATATAGTAATTGAGTTTTCCTTTAGTACCCCACAAACTCTCTTTACGTACTCACCATACGTAAACTTTTCAGAAATGTTGCATGTTTTTAAAAGAAAATCGTGTTAAATACTGTTCCTTTTAATTTGTATCCTTTGACAAATACGTATTTCGACCTCAACTATAAGGTCGTCTTCAGTGTCTCGTATTTACAGGTATTCCACTGCCCATATTCGCATAGTCGATGTAAGCGCCAGTGTACTTTTCAACATACTTTTATAATTTGAACAATGAATAAATATAAAGTTCAAGATTTTTCCGCGTTGACATCTAACGAAGGGTTAGATCTTACGATCTTTTTAATAAAACTGGTCACAAATATGGACACGCGTTAGATATTAACTTTTGTACGGTGGCA
This sequence comes from Aedes albopictus, assembly GCF_035046485.1. Lineage (NCBI taxonomy): Eukaryota > Metazoa > Arthropoda > Insecta > Diptera > Culicidae > Aedes > Aedes albopictus. The sequence goes on from NC_085138.1 coordinate 347,769,525, forward strand.
TTGTCAATGGTGGTTACATCGACTATGCGAATATGGGCAGTCCACTAACACGCCCAGGTTCATCATCATTCCATGTTTTGATATAAAATTTCAACCAGATATACTCTACACGGCCTCTCCACTTATGTTTGCACTACTCCATGATTTTTTATTCGTGAACAATATGTGGGTTTATTGGTGCTAGTCTGGGCACTATCAATGTTACAACCACCCAAAAATTCAATTTTATTCGGTCTACAATTGCAATTTGGAATTACGTACAAAAGTGTGAAAAACATAACGCTGGGAGTAGAACATTCCCGGTAGAAATCTCTGAAGGTATCCCAAGAGGACTTACTGAAGGAATTCTGAGAAGCATATCTGGTAGAATTCTGAGGGAATCTCAGCTCAAAGCTTGATAGGAATCCCTGAAATAATCACAGGAGAAATCCTGGGAGGAATTGCTGTATAAATTCCGAGCAAGGATCCCGGCTCGTAGCAAGAATTCCATTAGGATTCTCTGAATATGTTTCTCCAGAACACTTTGAAAGTATACTAAAATGAATCTATAAAGTAATTCCATGAAAGAACGGTGGTTAAAATTTCTGAAAGAATCCTTTCAGGATTTTCTAAAGCAAATCTATCAGAAAACTCCGAAGTTTTTCGTGAAGGAATCCTATAAAGAATACCTGATGGAATTCTTAGAGAGATGATCATGATTCCTGATGACTTCTGGTCCTGCCGGTCAGATGCTGAGCAGGTATTCCTGTAAGAACCATAGAAGATGTCTCTATGATCTAGGATTGCCTGAAAAAAATCTCGGAAGAAATCTATATATTTTCATATTTTTCTTTCGGGAAGAATCCCTTAGAGAGTCACAGCAGGAATCCGGGTAGGAATCTCTGAAAGAATTCCAGCACAAATCCCAGAAGGATTGCAGAAAAGAATAACTAAAAGAATCACAGCAATCTCGGAAGCAATATCTGAAAGAATCCTTGGAATAAACCTGGGAAGATTTTCGAAGGGAACACCTGAAGAAATCCTGGAAACAATTCCTGAAGGTATCTCAAAAAAAAAACCTCAGCTCATCTAATCTCATCTCAATTCTTCACCCCACTCTCTAGCCTCTACCTTACTGTCTTCTTTGCCCTCTATTCCAACCCTCTATCATAACCTTCAACCCTACCATCTGCCATACCCTATACTCTACCATAACCACTGCATTATCCTTTACCGTACCCTCTAGTCTATATTGTGTTTAATCGTACCGTCTACCCTACTCTCTACCCTAACCTTTTCGCACCCACAACCCAACTCTCTATCCTACCCACTTCCCTACCGTCTACCCTATCCTCTACCCTAACGTTCTACTCCACTCCCTCTACTGTATCCTTCACCCAAACTCTCTACTAGACCGCCTTCTCCACCGTTTACTCTACCCACTACCCTACCATTCTCATCAAGCCTGATCGATAGATATCCATATTGCATGGTATCATAGCTCAAACTACCATTCCATGGTTGCCATCTTGAATATGGTCCGCCATCTTGGATTTAAAAATAGGGCCAAATATCGATTTTTGACTTCTACTCATGAAGCCCGATCGATAGATACCTTGAATATCTTGGATATGGTCAGCCATCTTGGATTTCAAAATGGCGTCGGATATTCATTTTTGTGTTCTACCAATGAAGCCCGATCGATAGATACCCATATTGAATGGCATCATTGCCAGGAATTGCAAAAATACTTTTTTCTCTTTTCCGTTCATCGATACTGGCAGTAAAATAAAAACAAAACAACGGCAGCACCAATACCATCAAACGCCGCGCCGACGGCAGTCAAGCAGACGCTTGATGGTTTTCGCTTCCCCACGAAAATATGTTTTGAGCAGTCATGCTGAGGCGGGTGATTGCGAAAAATGTCAATAACTGACTTGTTTTAATAAATAATTTAATCGAGTTGCACAAATAGCTAGAGCACTCTCCTAGCTTTGTGATGCAAGTAAAGAAGTTTGTCTAGAAGCGGTTCGAAACGCAGAAAAATGCGAAAACGGGAGAGACAGAAATTTTTGTCGTCGTTATGCTCGAGTACTGGCGCTCTCTCGCTTGGAAACCGTTTCGAGGAAGACGGCTGCAGGAAAAAAAAAATGTTATGACATTTATTTTTCGAACAGTTTGAGTTTGGCTGGGCCTATGATGTTCGTGAGGGAAAATGTCAAATGCACTGCCGGTAACCGTTTTTTCCAGTACATTTCTCATCCCTGATCATTACACAAACTCTCATTCCGTGGCCGCCATCTTGAATATGGTCCGCCATCTTGGATTTAAAATTATTTTAAATATCGATTTTTGACTTCTACTCATCAAGCCCGATCGATAGATACCCATATTGCATGGTATCATAGCTCAATCTACCATTCCGTGGCCGCCATCTTGGATATGGTCCGCCATCTTGTATTTCAAAATGCCGTCGGATATTCATTTTTGAGTTCTACTAATGAAGCCCGATCGATAGATACCCATATTGCATAGTATCATAGCTCAAACTCTCATTCCGTGGCCGCTATCTTGGATTATGGTCCGCCATCTTGGATTTAAAAATGGCGTTAAATATCGATTTTTGACTTCTACTCATCCAGCCCGATCGATAGATACCCATATTGCATAGTATCCGAAGCAGCATTGCCGTTAAAAAGCATATATTCTGGAGTTTTGACCGCCATCTTGGAGCCTAAGCCGCCATCTTGAATTACAATAACCCTACTACCACATCCACATCCTAAGGAATGTGTATGCCAAATTTGATTGAAATTTCTTGACGCATTCCAGAGTTATGCCGGTACATTGATAGATATATACATACGTACATACATATCAACATACAAATAGACAAACATACAAACATATAAACATACAAGCAAATAAACATACAACTATACATACATTGACTTTTGTTTGTATTGATAAATAACTCTGCCGAAGAAATGAACTATAAATCATTAATTATTGTCAAGATTCCAGGGAAATAAATTATTTTCGCATTGGAAATGTAGCTCATAGATCGTGACAATATGTAATCTTTGCAGCATCGTTTACGCCACCTAGTGAACCAGTCCCAAACTATATTGTCCACTATGAGCAAGGTATGGGTGTGGAGAACATCTTCTCTGAAGAAAGTATTCTAAAATTTTACATAATTCTGGAGATATTCACATTAAAAGGACTGTCCTATTTATAGGACGCTGGGCGTTCGGGGCATCTGTCCTATAAATAGGACGCTGGGCGGATATGGGTTAAGGATTTGAAGTAATTCTTAAAGATATTTTTGCAAGAATCTCTTTAAAAATTCGGAACTCCTCCTGGAGGAATTTCAGAAGGAATGCTTCGAAAAATTTCAAGAGGAATCTCCAGAAGAATTTTTGATTTGATATTTTTAAGAATCCCCGAAGGAGTGTCTATGAAAGCTTCTCAAGAAAATTTTCAAAGAAATCCCAAGAGTAATTCCTGAAAGAACTTTTGGAAATTTCTGAAAGACTTTTCGGAAAAAGCAGCAAGAAATTTCAAATAATTACCTGATAAATAAAGCCATTCCTGGATTTGTTTCGAGGAAATAAAAAAAAACTCACTGATAGTTTTTTTAAGTAAAAACGACTTGGATAGTTTCTCCTTCATCTACGAGAGATTAATTCCAAATAAACATTTACTGGACATAACAATAAGAACAGCTGAATATTTTCCATTCAAAATACTTTTAGTGGACATTGTAACATATATCATTGAATTCAAAAAAAAAAACTCTCAGAAGTAATTTCTAGACATTACCCAGTAAGAATATTTTTAAAGTTTTGAAAGCATTTTGATTTTGCTTTTCACATAAAAAACTCAAATAGTTTTTGCCTTAGGCCTTTTCGGCGCCCCTTTGAAGCTGGCGCCCTTGGCGGGGGCCAACCTGGCCAACCGCACGCTACGGCTCTGCTCCAAATACTCCACCAAGAAAATGTTTTGATTGAGGTACAGGCTTTGTTATAACTGGATCTTCATTTAAAAAAAAAACAAACAGGAAAGAAAGAAAACATTTAAAAAACCAGAAAATGTACAACAAAAAGATGTCACTAACACATTTTTCAAGAAGATCTTGTATGTTAAAAAAAGGCCAATCAAATCGTTTGATCTGAAAAGTACTTCATAATAAAATACACAACATCTTCAAACATCAAGTCTTGTGTCATAAAGAAAACAGTTTCAATAATTGCTATCGTGACACCCCTCGGTGCAAACATGCTCACATCCATATATGAAAACGATGTCCATTTTCCAACCTTCCTGTCCTCGCTACCTTCCTCAGCTTTGTAGTTATTATGAACGAACAAGCTGCAAACGAAATTTTCATCTCCTCCATCGCGTCGCGTCGGTCTAACTTGCATCACCGTCATCATCATCAACATCATCTGCTTCACAAGCATCCAACATCGTCACCGGTCTTGTTGAAATTCTCGATCTAGCAGCTCTCTAGTGCCAAAATATTCCTCCCGCAGTGAGGATCGCGTACGTGCGTGAGTTCGATCCATTTCGACGCGTTTCGTGAGTGGTGCGTGAAAGGTTTGTGAGTCTGTTGCGATTTACGTCGGTTGCACTGCACGCGCGTATCAACAGCGTACGCAAGATTTCTACGCAGTGACCTGCGTAAATGATTGCGTTTGTTGATCAGTTTTCTTTTATGAATGATCCAGTCGATAGTTACGATTAGTGATAGCGGGTGATGAAAAAGGGATTTTTTTTTTAAGAATCGCAGTTTTTTCAAAATTGAATTAGGTTTTCAAATGAAGTGAAGAGTAACAAATGTGGTGAAGAAAGTTTTGATGGTGAAAGCGAAAATAATCGACTGTTCGGTGCTGCAATTGACAGTCAATTACAAATACCAATTGAAATGAAAGCAAACACACGACGAAAATGACACATTCAAAGTGACAGTTGAGAATTTATTGCTTCCTGCACATCCAATCAATGATCATGATTCGGTTCCACCCCAATCGATACCCATTGCATGAATGAATGATGAATGTTTTTCCTGTGCGCGGGCTACTTGCTGCGACGAGTTTTGAATCTCTGCTTGTGGGAAATTCATCTTCTTCCGAAAATAGAACTGTCCATAAAAACCACGAGCCGGTATTACGGCGGATGTTAGATAATATATGGTTAGATGGTCGAGCGAAAGCCGGTGATACCGCACGCGTCGTTGCGTTTTCACCGTCGTCGCCTCTGGTTGTTGTTTTTGAGGAGATGCGTTATGCAACCTGAGAAGCCGTCAGCGCAGTAAGGGAGGTGCGCATGCGCTTTTTCGGGGTAAACACCGATGACTGGCACGTAGGAGTTACGAGGCCATTTTCTTGGTTTACATCAATATTTACGATCCAATCCCAAGTAACAAAACTAGCTGAATAACAGTTTCTTATGCTAAAGTTTGCCTAAGAGTTGTTTGTTCCACTCTTGTGCAGCAAAAATGTTTGTTGGGATGTCTTGCATACCTAATGTAGTTAATTTTTTTCACTAAATTATGCCCACTAAATGACTAAAATTGTACACTTACGATATTAACCCAAAAAGGGATACCTTCATGGCCTCAGTTTTGCCACCTCACTGAGTGTATTCTATCAAAGACGAGCTCTGAACGGCGCCTGGGGTCCAATGGACTCCAGGTATCCCTTTTAGGGTTAACATTTAAAATAGTACGTTCTTACTATTTGAAGTCTAGTCATAGAAACATTGGTTTGTCTTTTTTTATTGGTATAGGAAAAATATGCTCACACTTACATATTTAGAACTTCTGAAGAAATTCAAATGGCATTCCAAGGTGTCCATTGAAATATGATCTTGCATCGTTTTTTTTCTAATTTTTCACGAGATTTCGTTCATTATTTATAATTCTAGTCGCTTCAAAAGATTCTTCAGAGATTCTTCCAGAAGTGATGCCACTAGAAGATCCATCAGGGATTCCTCCAGAAAATCCTTTGGGAATTCCTATAGCCTACAGACAATAGGAGGTTCATCGGAGATTCCTTCAAAGATTCCTCTTTCCGATTTCTCCAAAAGATCGTCCGCAGATGTTTCCAGTAGTTTTTTTTAGATTTATCTAGGATGCTTTAGGGATGCCTGTAGGAGCCTCATGAAGTTTGTTTAGAAGATCTCTCAGGAATTCCAACAGGAGTTCCTTCAGGGATTATTCCAGGAGTTCCTTCAGACATTCTTTCGAGAGGATTCAAGGATATCTCCGGGAGATCCATCAGTAATTCATCCAGAGAATCCTTCATAGGAGACCCCGAAGATTGATCTAGGAGTTCCTTCAAGAATTAGTCCTGGAGTTCCTTCAGAGATTGATACTGGAGTTTCTTTCGGAATTCCAATCTGGCACCTCTCCTGACGTTCGTTCAAGATTAGGGATCTCTCTTATAGTTCATTCTGGTATCGCTCCTGGATTTTTTTTCAAGGATAGATTTTTCAAGGATTCCCTCTAGGATTTTTTTTTTCAAGGGTTACCCTAGAAGTATCTTAAGTTATTACTGCAGGATTTCCTTCAAGGATTCCTCCGAGAATTCTGTCAGAAATTTCTCGTCTGGAGTTCCTTCTGGGCTCCCTCCTGACAGGTCCATGCACAGAAAAGGCGACAAGGGAAGGGTTTTTCCTAATTTTCGCAAAGGGCGGAGGGGTGCCTAGTGTATGAAACATCGACAATGGGAGGAGTTTAACCCCCAAAACCACTCCCATGTGCACGGGCTTGCCTCCTGAAATTTAATCAGTCATCTTGGTGACGCCATCGGCCGCCATTTGTACAGTAAAGCTGGAAGGGTTGAACGTGCCTACATCCAACGATTTGGTCTTGTTGACGTTGATGGTAAGACCTGCCGCTGAGGAGCGATTGGCAAGATCATCAAACTTGCTCTGCATATCAGAGTGCCGTTGAGTACTTGTACTGTGCTTCAATGAGGCCGATGGTTTTCTCAGGGAGACCCTTGCACCTGAGGGCTTCCCGCATGTTTCCGTGATTGAGACGGTCGAAAGCTTTTTCGTAATCAATGAACGCCAGGTAGAGAGACTCTTCGAATTCATTCATTTGCTCCAGGATGATACGGAGCGTGACAATATGGTCCACACAAGATCGTCCGGCACGGAATCCTGCTTGCTACCGTCGGAGAGATGCGTCAATCTTTTCCTGTATCCGGTTAAGGATCACTTTGCGGAGGACTTTGAGAACGATACACAGTCACATGATGCCCCACCAATTATCGCGTACAGTCAGGTCACCCTTTTTAAGTACCTTTACTAAAACGCCTTGCATTCAGTCGGCAGGAAATGTCGCGGTACAGCAACACTGTTTGTTGGGAATTGTTGGTTGGAGAAGGATCCCTAATGAAATTCCTTTGGCGATTCTTCCTGGAATTTCTCGGAAGTTTGTCAGTAACTCTTGCAGACATTATTTAGGGATTTGTCTAGGAGGTTCTTCAGGTACTTCTGCAGAGTTCCTTCCCCAAGTAACACTCTTGTCACAGAAGAGTCATGGTGGCGCAGGTTTTTGTTGCGCAGAAGTTACTGTGCCTTACTTCTAGTAAGTAAGCAGTTGTTTGTTAGAAGTAAGGCACAGTAGCTTCTACGCAACAAAAACCTGCGCCGCCGTGACTCTTATGCGACAAGTGTGTTACTTGGGCCGAGAACTGCTGCAGTATAGTAGTTCTTTCAGGGATCTCTCCAGGAAGTGTATCAAGAACCTCCCCAGTTGCTTCAGGAGGACTCAGGGATGCCTCCTTCAGATAAGTTCCTTCAGAGATTTTTTCCCAGAGAATTCAGAGATGTCATTGGGAATCCCTCCAGAAGTGTCATAAAGAATTCCTACAGTAGTTCCAGCAGGGATTAGTCACGAAGTTCCCTTAGAGGTTCCTCCGGGAGTTTCAGAGATTCGAGTAAATGTTTCTTCAGAAATTCTTCCAAGGATTCCTCTTAAACTTCCTTCTCTTCAGGAGTTCGTTCCTTCGGGGATCTCTTCAGCATTTCCTTTAAAGTTTCATTCAGGAGAATCCAAAGATATTTTCAGGGCAACTCAGGGATTCCTACAGAAGTTTATCCAGGGATTAGTCCAGGAGTTCCTTCTAAGAATCCTCCAAAAGTTCCTTTCGGGACTCTTCCAGGAGTGTTTCCAGGAATAATTCTTGGATTTCTCTCGGATTTTTTTCCTGGAGGATTCAGAGATGTCTGGTGCAGTCCATAAACTACGTAGACTCAATTTTGGCAATCTCAGACCCCCCCTGCCCCCTCGTAGACTTTCGTCCATTCTAAATTTTCGAAATTTGTATGGACCGTAGACTTTGGCCAGACCCTCCCGTCCCCCCTCCGAGTATACGTAGTTTATGGACAGCCCCTACTTGAGGAGTGACATAAGAGATTTCTCCCGATGTTCCTACAGGCATTTCTGCAGGAGTTCCTCCAGGGTTTCTACTAGGATTTCCTCCATGAATTTCTTTTGGACTATAGTCTATGTGGATATGTCTCATGGAGTTCCTATACAAGAATTTCTCCAGGATTTGTTTAAGTGAATACTTCAGGTTTTCCTTTAGGAATTCTTTCAGGCATTCTTTCGGAGATTCCACCTGAAATCATACGGGGATATTCACAGGAAATCTTTAAAGGATTCCTTCTCGAATTTCTCCGGTGTTTTATCCTACAATTCCCTCGAGGATTGCTACTGTAAATCTTTCGAGGATTCCTCCTTTCTTCAGGCATTTCCCTTGATATTCCTTCGAAGTATCGTCGTGCACAAGGAAGGGGTTTTTGGGCGTTAAATCCCTCCCATTCCCAATGATCTCTATACTAGGTGCTCTTCTGCCTTTGCTGAAATTAGGGAAAACCCTCCCTTGCCGCCTTTCCTGTGCATGGGCCTGTTTCGAAGATTCATTTAAAAATAATTTGGGAATTCCTGCTAGAATTCCTTCGAAGGTTTTTCCTGGACATCCTTCGATGATTACTCTTGCAAATCCTTCGGGGATTTCTTCTCGAGTTCATTTTGAAAATTTCCGCTGGAATTCCTACGGGGATTCCTCTTGGATCTTCTCTAAAATTTCTTTCAGGAATTACTTCAGAAGTTTTTGCAGAGATTTCTCTAAGAGATAGTCCTGAACCACCAGAGATTCCAGCCGAAGTTCCTTCTGGGTTTCATACAGTAGGGACTTCTCCACGAGTTCTATTAAAAATCCCAACTTTAGAGATAACTCAATGGATTCAGTCAAGGATTCTTCCTTGAATTTTTCGGGGATTCATTCCAGAGTTTATCCTGGTATTCTTTAAGTGATTCTTAAAGGATTCATGTCTGCAGTTTTACTTGGATTTCTCCCTTGTTTCTTATTTGGATTCTCTAAGGAATTTTTGCAGAATACTTCCAGAGATTCCTCCCAAGTCTCCTTCCAAAATTCCTCTAAAGATTCCTCCCGAACTTTCTTCCGTAATCCTACCATGACTTTCTTCTGGGATTCGTCCACGGATTTTGACAGAAATTTCTCCGAAAGTTTCTCAAAATAATCTATTCTGTATTCTGGGATTTCTCTCGAGATTTCGTCTAAATTCTTTGAGGGACTTCGTGGAACTCCTGCCAAAATTTATTCCGAGGTTCCTAGAGAGCTATTTCTCCAGAGATTTTTCAGAGATTTTTACGGGGATTTCACCAACTTTTATTCCTCAATTTATTCAGGGATATCTCCAACAATCCAATCCATAATTTCTTCTGGGATTTCTTCAGGGAACCATCTTTTCTCTTACGATTCCTGGTAGAATTCCTGAGGAAAATTCAACAGGGATTTCTCCCGTGATTTTTTATGGAATCCCTAAGAGGTTTTTTTTTCAGGAATACCTTTAGGGTTTTAAGGGAATTTTGAAGGCATTTCAGGAAGTTTTGGAGGGTTTCCAAAGTCGTCCCTAAAATGTGCTTAGATTTGGATATTCTTGAACGTATCAGAGAGCCTGACCTGAAATACCTTGAAACGCCCCTAAAACCTTCGTAATCCTATTGCAATGCCCTTGATATCATAATAATTAATTTGAAATGCCTTTGAAACCCTTTTGGACGCCTTGAATAGCTCAAGACCTCCTGAAACGCACCTGAAAACTCCTTGGAGCTGCATCATCCCTGAATTGCTATGGAACGCCGTTGAAACCTCTAGGAACGCCCGAAGCCTCCTGAACCCTCTGAAATGTCTTGAAACACTCCTCAAACCCCTTGTAACGCCCTTTAAAGGCCTCTGAGATCCCATGAATTGCCCTTAAAGCCCCCGAAGCGTCCCTAACACATTCTCAATACCATGAAGATGGCCAGTTAATCCCGTATGTATCTTGATTTTAACAAAGTAGGTCTTTGCATTGACCTTTTTTGCGATTTTTATAAATTGCACCTTGTTTATTAAGGCGAAACTGGAAGCATTTCCTCATTTTTTTGATTTTTGATTTTATATTAAATATCGAAGCAATATTTTCAAAATTGGTTTTCGTGCACATGTAGAGCATGGATCAAGGTATCTTCTGAATTGTTTTTGTGGTGGAAAAAGTTTTCCATTTTTGCAGAAACCATTTTTTTGTGAAATTTTATTCAAAAATGATTTTAGTAAAAACGAAAAACATTTTCCACCACGAAAAAAAATCAGAAGATACCTTGGTCCATACACTACATGTGCACGAAAACCGATTTTGAAAATATTGCTTCGTTATTTTATAAAAAATCAAAAACCAAAAAGTGAGGAAATGGATCCAGTTTCGCCTTAAGGGCTTGATTCAGTAAAGTATCCGACACAACGGGTCTTGCCCTTGGGCATTTAGGATAAGGTCAAGGGTGCTTCCAAAATGTTCCCAGAGAGTCCAAAAGATACGGATCCCCAGGGGTTGTTTAGGGGATTACACTAGCTTTTAAGGGAATTGTGACATTTCAATGGGATACGAGGATTTCTGAGGCTTTTCAATACACTAAGGGCCGGGATCCCAATTTAGCGGGACAAAATTATTTACTCCAAAACGGAGTCAAAATAAACAAATTCGCCGAAGACGTGAAGTCTATAGGATGTAAATCTAAAAAGTTAGATGGTGGCACCACCTTTGCGGATAAGTTGCGAACTAGTAATTTCTTGGCAATTATGGCCCCTGATCATTACAAAAAACTTTGCCGAAGACACCATGTGCCGGAAATGCTTCGTTTCAGAGTAATTCATTTTGCCTCGCTGGATTACGATCCTGGCCCTTACTGCAATGGTTTAACGGAGATTTCAGGGACGATTCAAGGAGCTGCACAGTGGGGTAAAATGAACCTAAAACACGACTAAATTCATTTTCTCAGCTGGGTATCGTGTTCTGTCCACGACTGAGACCATTCTCGCTTAGAAAAAGTGTGCTGAATCGATTGGTGGCAGAAAGTGTGACAAGCAATGTATTAAGCATACGATAAACCCGAACGAAAGGGAGGGGGGTGAGGGTCCAATATTCCCACATTTTGCGTGACGTCCTGATACTAATAAAGTTCCCCCTAAGGCCGATGCAAATATTTAATTTGTTTTATGTTAAAAATCTCAAAATATTGAAGGGGCGAAAAAAAAAACATGGCGTCTCATGACTCCATTTTCAATAGACAATTTTTTTACAAGCAACTATTTTTCAATAGTTGAAAAATATTTTTTTCAATAGTTGGTAAAAATTCCAATTTTTCAATAGTTTTTTTTTCGTTTGTTCCTTATTTATGTTTGTCCCCCCCTCGTACCTGATGAGAGGTCTCGGACATAAAAGAAAAATAATATTTGCATCGGCCTAAATGAATGTAATAAAATTTTTAATCAAGAGCATTCAGGTTGACCAAAACTATATTGGTGGTCACTTAACGGCAATCCAAAATACTTATGAGATGCTTCAGGATTCCTAAGAGAATGCTTCCAGAATACTTTTGGGATGCTTCCAGAATGCTTCTGGTATGCTTTCAGATTCCTTCTAAGATACTTCTAGAATCCTTTAGATTTCTTCTAGATTGCTTCAAGAATCTTTCTGGGATGCTTCCAGTTTTGCTTTGAGATGCTTCCCAAGTTCTTATTGGATACTTGTAGATTTCATCTAGGATGCTTCCACATTCCTTCTAGGATGCATTAAGAATCCTTCTGAATTGCTTTCAAAATTCTTCTAGGTTGCTCCCATATTCATTCTGGGATGCTTCCAGATTTATTGTGCCACGCTTCCACAATATTTCTGGGATTCTTTTTGAATCCTTCTGTGATGCTTCCAGACTCCTTCAGGTATGCTTCCAGAATCCATCAGGGATGTTTCCTGAATTCTTCTGGGACACTTTCACGTTCTTTCTCGGATGCTTCCAGAACCCTTCTGAGTTGCTTTCAAAATTCTTCTAGGATGTTCCCAGAATCTTTCTGGGATGCTTCTAGATTACTTTTGGGACACTTCCCGATTTTTTTTGGGGGTATTACCATATTCCTTCTGAGTTGATTTCTGAATTCTTCGAGGCTGCTCGAGGATGCTTCTATATTACTTTTGGGACACTTCCCGATTTTTTTGGGGGTATTAACAGATTCCTTCTGAGTTGATTTCTGAATTCTTCGAGGCTGCTCGAGGATGCTTCTAGATTTCCTTTGAGATGCTTCCCGATTTCTCCTGGGATACTTTCAGATTCCTTCTGGGATGCTCCCAGATTTCTTCTAGAATACTGCCAGATTTCTTCTGGAATGCTTCCAGAATCCTTTTTGCCTTTCTCGTACACCAAGGTGTACCGAAAGGCTATATGTTCACTCCAAAAACGAAAATTTGATAGAGCCCCCGAAGTGGTCAAGTATTATATACCAATCGACTCAGCTCGACGAGTTGAGATGATGTCTGTGTGTGTATGTATGTGTGTGTGTGTATGTGTACAAAAAGGTCACCTCTTTTTTGAATAGTAAACATGAACCGATTTCAACGACCGATGGTTCATTCGACGCGGTATATTGCCCCATTGTTTCCTATTGAAAACAGTTCAGATCGGTCCAGCCGTTCCGGAGTTATGGCCATTTAGGTGTTCCGGACCGGTACCCCAAAAAGGGGCCAGGTATGAAAATGCAATAAACCCATGCATGCGACCCATCAAACCACTGCATTTTCGATTATCTGATGAACGGGAAGTAGAAAAATAGTTTCAGACTATATCTGAACCGGTAGTGTTCCGGAACCGGTTCCGGGTGTCCCGCCGGAAGTGGCCAAATATAAAAGTGAACATAACCCATGCATGCGACACGTCAAATAGCGGCATTTTCGATAACCAGCTGAATGGTGATCAGAAAAGTAGTTTCAGACTATATTTGAACCCGTAGTGTTCCAGAACCGATTCCAGGTGTCCCGCCGGAAGTGGCCAACTAAAAAAGTGAAGCAAACTCATACATGCGACACATCAAACAGCGGCTTTTTCGATAACATGATGAACGGTAAGCAGGAGAATAGTTCCAAACCATATCTGAACCGGTTGTGTTCCAGAAGCGGTTCCAGGTGTCCCACCGGAAGTGGCCAATTAAAAAAGTGAACCAAACCCAGGCATGTGACACATCAAATAGCGGCGATAACCAGATGAACGGTAAGCAGGAAAATAGTTTCAGACCATATCTGACCGGTTGTGTTCCGGAACCGGTTCCAGGTGTCCCGCTGGAAGTAGCCAATTTAAAAAAAACAAACCCAGGCATGCGACACATCCAATTGCGGCTTTTGCAATAACCTGATGAACGGTATGCAGGAAAGTAGTTTCAGACTATATTAGAACCGGTAGTGTTTCAGAACCGGTTCCAGGTGTTCCGCCGGAAGTGGCCAACTAAAAAAGTGAACCAAACCCATGCATGCGACACATCAAACAGCTGCTTTTTCGTTAACCAAATTAACGGTAAGCAGTAAAATAGTTTCAGACCTTATCTGAACCGGTTGTGTCCCGGAACCGGTTCCAGGTGTCCCGCTGGAAGTAGCCAATTAAAAAAAAGAACCAAACCCAGGCATGCGACACATCGAACTGTGGCTTTTGCGATAACCTGATGAACGGTAAGCAGGAAAGTAGTTTCAGACTATATTTTAAGCAGTAGCGTTTTAGAATCGATTCCAGGTATCCCGCCGGAAGTCGCTAACTAAAAAATCGAACCAAACCAATGCATGCGACACATCAAAGAGCGGCTTTTTCGATAACCAGATGAACGGTAAGCAGTAAAATAGTTTCAGTCCATTTCTGAACCGGTTATGTTCCGGAACCGGTTCCAGGCGTCCCGCCGGAAGTTCGATAACCAGATAAACGGGCAGCAGTAAAATAGTCTTTGACCCAAGCTCTGACCACACCTAAGATTACCGGCAGTGTTGCAGAATTAGGATTAGATGCATCGCTGAAATTACAACAAAACAAAATCGATGCAAGCGATACATATGCGTAAACGAACAAAATCTTGATAAAAAATAAAGCGATATTGTCAAATCCCACCATTTTTCTGAGGCGTAATTATACAGTAGGATGGATCAACGTTGTCTGGGAAAATTTTAATTTTATAGCATCAATCCCCTTTTGATTGCCGGGGCCCGTGGCGCAGTGGCTACACGTTCGCTTCATAAGCGGGTGGTCATGGGTTCGATCCCAGCCCCGGCACTTCGTCAGTTGCTCTTCCCCCCGAGAACGGCTGACACTTGACCCTCTTCTGAGCTCTCATAGCTCAAACGGACCCGGATAATTGGATATCGGCGAACGGCAACCCATAATGGACGACCCCCAATCGGACTGGAAAGGAACAACAGCCATACATCATTTCATCATCGTGTGCTCATCATTCTACCAAGGACAGGGACGAAAAGTGAAAGCAGCACAAAGGCAAACCAGTTCGATATAGTTAAATAAGAATATAATAGAATACATTTAGGCACTGTACAAGTGTAAGTGCTGCCGCCATTTGGAATCACTCACGTAGTGCCTAGTGGACAAAAGAGCTGTAAAATAGGTTTAGTTGCTAAGAATAAAAAAAATCCCTTTTTGCGACTTAAATTACTGCGCATAATTTTGATGCAACTGGTTGAGCCATCGCGCTCTGTAATACGGTTCAAATTCAAATGGGTTTTAATATGGGAAATTTCACTTGCTTGCACTTTTTTTTGTCAAATTTTACATGAATCTTATACTGCCGTTCCACGCCCAATTGTCCCATGTTATATGGGAATCCCATATAACATGGGATAATCATGGGTAGAACGGCAGTTTAACCAATGATAATATAGTAAAGGCTTATCTGTGCAGAAAAAAAATGCTGAAATGTCTTGATAATGTTCGGCATCCAGTGCTAGTGAAGGTGGTCAAGCAGTTAACTGAGAGGTATAATATTATTCAGCTCTGCTTATACGTTTAACATAATACATAACATAGGAATATGAGCCATCAATAAGTTTCCAAATTCGATTATGGCTTTGATAAGGTTCTTGCTTTTCTGAACAAGGCTGACACAAATTTCGATTTTCTCTTAAGTCAAGAGGGGTCCCCCCTTGGAAATTTTGGGTCGGAATTCAATATTTTGAGGAAGGGCACAAATGAATAAACCAATAAATTTTTAAATTTTAAGGTCAAGAGTCCTCCAGAAAATTTCTTACCAAACCCGATGAATTAAGCGGTTTTGCTTAATTGTTTGAGTATTTTTTTCATCAAATGCATCTATTATTTATCATCTCCACCCCCTCATTGACGAACGAGCGCTGTGACAAAAGAAGAAAATGATATTTGTTTCATTCTAGAGTATTTTCAGGATTCAGGAACACTTCGGCTTATGGCGACGGAAATATCTTAGAGTACATATTCAACGAGAAAGGCGCTATCACCACTAGGTGGATTAATCTGGTTTTTTATAAACACTTCCCGAGTTCTTCAGGGATACTTTCAGATTCCTTCTGGATTGTTTCCAAAGGATTTCTGGAATTATTCCAGATTTCCTCTAGGATTCAGATTTTCTCCTCCAGAATGCTTCAGTTATGTTTCTAGATTCCTTCTAAGTAGCTTTCAGAAATCTTCTAGGTTGCTTTTAGAATGTTTCTAGCATGGTTCTTGTTTTTTAAAGATGCTTGAGTTCTTTTTGTATTGTTCCAGATTCCTTCTCGGATGCTTTCCAAATCCTTCTGGGATGCTTCCAGACATCTTTCGGGATGCCTCTAGATCCCTTATAGGATGTTTGCAGATTCGTTCTAAGATGCTTTCAGAATCTTTCTGGGATGCTTTTTTAATACTCCAGAATATTTCTTTTTTTTTGTATGTCTTTATTTATGAGATTTTCAGCCCGAGGCTGGTTCATCTCAGAGAATATTTCTTGAATACTTCCAGAATTCTTCTGGATTGCTTTCAGAACAATTCTAGGTTGCTTCCAGATTTCTGCAGAGCTGCTTCCAGGATTATTCTGACTCTTTTATGAATGCTGCAAGAATTCCTCTAAGTTTCTTCAGGAATCTTTCTGTGATGTTTTCAAATTCCTAATAGGAAGCTTTCAGAACCCTTAAGGATTGCTTGCAGTTTTTTTTTTGTTATACTTTCAGATTCGTTATAGGATGCTTCCAGAGTTCTTCTTGGATGCTCTCGAAATGTTTCTGGGATACTTTCAAGTTGCTTATGTGATGCTACCAGAATTCTTCTGGAATTCTTCTTAAATTCGTCATTCCGGATTGACGGTTGGTGGCCACCAATATAGTTTTGGTCAACCTGAATGCTCTAGATTGTAAAGTTTTGAACATTCATTAAGCTGCAGCATAATTTAGATGTTCGTAGTATAGGTATTCAGAGGAACTTGGAATTAGAACTGGCCAGATCCTACCTTCTAACTGGCCAGGGTTATCTGATACGACTTCAATCCTTAAAAAAGATCTTTGCAGATTTATTTTCACACGTCAGTTCATAGGTCAATAGGTGTGAATGTAATGTAAATGTGTATAAGAGAAAGTCTTCTGTATATCCACTTATACGGATGTTCCGGCTTGTTCCGGAGCCACAATTGCACCATAATATGCAACTGATATTATCCGGAATGCGATTTACTTCTAATTTGCGGCTTCAAAATAAATATCTGGTGCGAAAGTATTCTTTGATGAGAATGGTTTTGCTTTCCGTAAGGAACTCGGGTTGATTCCGGCCCTCTAGCTAGCCAGGGTGAGGCCTCCGGTCAACGAGACCGCCACCAACCGATTCAGCACACTTTTACCAAGCGAGAATGATCTCAGTCGTGGGTAGAACCCGTTACTCAGCTGAGAAAAAGAATTTAGTCGTGTTTGGGTTCATTTTTTCCCACTGTGAGCTGTAAGACGATGCAGGGGGATCTCAAGATCCTTTAATGGGCATCACCAGGGGTTTTTTGGGTCGTTTCAAGGAATTTTGAAGAGTTCTCTCTAAACTCCACGAAATCCACATAACCAACAAGGACGACGAGCGTTCTTCAGGTAAATAGATTATCAAAGTGTTCAAAAATTATCGAAATTCAGGCAACTTTAGGCTGCACTAGCTCAAGAATGCGTTCAGAATCAATATCGTTCACGTCAATTTTCATTTTCATTTTTCTCCAAGCATTTTGGAGAATCACTCCTATGTACTTGATGTCATTGGCTGTCCAGTTGGTTGGGGTTTATTCATGGTTCCAAAAAACTGCACCCGGTGTGGAAATTGTTCCATCCACTACTCCACGAATGCATTCGAAAGGTTTTTGACAATTTTTCCCACAAGTGTGAGGTCGAAACAGAGAAGAAA
The DNA here is from genome assembly GCF_035046485.1 of Aedes albopictus. NCBI lineage: Eukaryota > Metazoa > Arthropoda > Insecta > Diptera > Culicidae > Aedes > Aedes albopictus. The sequence goes on from NC_085138.1 coordinate 347,787,280, forward strand.
AACGTAAGACATAAACCTGAGATTTGGTGGAAGGACGGACATGTGTGCAGATAAATAATGGTCCGGGATGAAGTCTTTTCGCTCAAACAAGTGGAAATCTGCTCGTGGGGTTTGACGTTATTTTGGTTGATTTGCGTCATCGTCATCATTGGCGAAAGGATGATGACGGTCGTGGTGATCTAGCTTGTTATCTTTGGGTGTTGACTTTCCCATGCAGAAACATATGTTTGACCCATTTCGATGGAATGGTACAAATTGATTACGAAAGAACTGGTTTTTCAAATTTTCTCTTTTATTTTGTGCAGTATCTGACATTCTCTTCTCAATAGAATCCTACAAGTATTTATTTTAATATAATCATCGATCAACCATCCGTATGCTATTGAATAAATTCGCTAAATGGCAAACATGATTTTCATGAATAATTAAAATCCACCCGTCGGGTCGGTGAACAAATTAATTAGCTCTATGCATCTCCCAGCTGTACGGTTAATTGTTTCCACCTCATCAACCGCACTTAAAGCTGGCAAGCAGCACCCCCTGTGTGGCAAATAATCTGGAATTAATTCAAATTTAAATATTTCCATTATTAATGTTCGACGTAACTGATTCAATAGCTGGGGACCGACATTCCTCCTTCTTCTTATCACCACTCCCGATGGCAATTATAAAGAAACTCAAACCAATGCTTTGTGCACAATCTAACAACTAGTCGACTATAGCTACTTCCATATACCCAACGAGTCTCACCTCCCCTGGACAGTTCATGTCTAGCTACTATACCTTTTCCGAGAAAGAAGACGTCTTTGAAACTACACCCACTGGGAGGGAGGCTGACTGCCGTCCTACTAGCCAAGCCCAGCAATAAATTTCAATAAATTAATTAACCTTCCATCTGGGTAGAAAAATCGCTTCCCATTTAGTTGATCGGCTCGGTGTTTATGTTTATTGAACTTTCACTTTTCCTCGAATCCCCGCCCCGGATGCGTGATAGAATGATTGAATGAGTGCGAAATAGTGCGGTGGAGGAAGTTGGTCGGTGTTTTTTTTTTTATTGATGACGAGTTTGAAGTATAGGATCAGTGAAGTGAATAAAGAATGGAATCATTTGTATTTTTACAGGAGCAAATATTTCAGTAATCAGTGCCAATTGTGATTTTTTTTATTGTGTTTAAATCAACGAACTAAATAACTTTTGGAATCGACAAAGGATATCATGCAGAGCCAACGAAGGGTAAGTAACACGTGTGAAGTGCTAGCAATTGAAACGCCAATTTAACCCCATATCCGCCCAGAGCCTATTTAACCCTTTGGAGCCGGAGGGGTCATATATGACCCCAACATAGATACGACTGTATTAATTCACCCATTCGATAAAACAGAATACTGCCTTCGGCAAAGTTGTTGACAATTGAGTCCTCTATTAGGAAAAAAATATTTGTATTTGGTACTTCATTGTTAACCTAGGACATCCTGAACTCCATGAAATTTGGAAAACACGAAAATAATTGACATACAAGTTGCTCTAAAAGCTGAACTTGGATGTGGGTTACGTTTATATGTATTCATTTAGCCTTCGTCAAAAATATCAAAAGGTGTCTTATATTCTGGAATGTTCTATTTAGGTGTTCTAAACTGTCCTATAGTAACGTCCTTCAAATCTACAAGTATGATTTTATGTGTTTTCGCCACAAATAATAGCATTGCATAACCTACTGGGATCCGCGAAGCTCTTGAAATCTCAAATGTCATTTAAAGACAATACAAGGATATTGCAGGTCAGCCAAACTACCTTGGAGTTCAGGACTTCAGGTCTACACTTGTAACAACAGCCACACTTGCTATACTGAGTAACGTAGCAAAATTACCCGCAGTTACTGGAGCAATCTGAAGTCAACTACACGCTATGTCCAAAGGGAAGTATTATGAAAATCGAATGTACCTCAAATGTTATTCCATAGAACCGTAGGTTTGGACCTCTAGTTTCAGAATCTGTGCGGTTTAAAATATTTCATCTTGGGTTTTTCGATTTTTTTTTCAATTTGTTTGAATTTTTTCCTATTTTCCCATACAAATGGCGAAAAAAGTCATTTTAGGGTTAATTTCATCCCATATAAAAATGTATGGGGAAAAAACCCAAGATGGATTATTTTAAATCGAATATATTCTGAATCTAGAGGTCCAAAAATACGGTTCTAGCGAATAAATTTTGAGGTACATTCACTTTTCATAATACTTCCCTTTGGACATAGCGTGTACTAGCTTATTATAAACCCTTGGGTCCAGGCTCGGATTAAGGATTGTGGAGGCCCCTCGGAGGTACAAATGCTATGATCAAAACAGTTTTTATTTGTTTTTGAGCAGTACTTGAACCAAAAGTTTGACCCAAAACTGTTTTTTTTTGTTGTGGGGGCTCCTAAAATGTGGGGGCCCGGGACCTTGCGTTCCCCCCCCCCCCCGGCTCCTCCTTAGATCCGGCTCTGCTTGGGATATTCAGGGTCGTCCAAACTGTTTTATAATGAAGTCCTTCAAATCTACAAGAATAACTTTATGTGTTTTCACCATAAATAAGAAGGCTTTCATTTAGTACGTCACGCACAATATGGGATTTTTTAACCCCCCTCCCCCCTCCCTTCGTACGGGTTTTCCGTATACCTAATATATTGCTTGTCACACTTTTCAAAACCCCCCTTCCCCCTCTGAGCGTGACGTACTTAATGGATGCCCCCTAATAGCATACATAGTATATTCTGCTGAGGTCCGTGAAGCTCTTGAAATCTCAAATGTCATTTAGCGACACTATGGAAATGTTCCAGGTCAACTAAACTATCTTTGAGTTCAGGACTTTAGGTCTACACTCGTAACATCAGCTATATCTGACAAACTAAGTAACGTTTCATAATCAATCGCGGGGACTGGATCAACCTCAAGTCTACTATATATTATCATGAACCTTGGGGACATTGAGGGTCGTCCAAGCTGTCCTGAAGTTTAGCTCTTGTTAGTAACAGTGGTTATTCTCACAATGAACTTTAGACTGTAATCGGTAATCCCCCTGGCATATCATGAGTGGTTTCAAGATAGTTTTGAGATATTCCAGATCAACAACAATACTCCTGAGACCATTGCTTCAGGTCTACACTTGTGATAATAGCTTTTGCCACTACGTGAAGTAGTTTTACATAATCCACTGTACTTACCAAAGCAGTTACAGTATTGTTCCTGTAAGCGTTGTTATACATTTTGGGATATTATGGGCTTTTTTACTGTTATTAAGCTTAGTTGATAAAAACAACCACTGTAACTTTCAGAAGACATACTGGACATGATAGATTACATATCGTAGCTTTGTATAATGAAAGAAGTTACCGTTACACCCATAGACTTTAGGATCTTAACTCAAGAACAGTTTGGATGACCTAGGATATCCCGACTGATCTGATATTGTCTATTAATCTTTCAGAAGGCTTAATGGACATGATAGATTACAAATCGTAGCTTTGTATTATAAAAGAAGTTTCCGTTACACCCGTAGACTTAAGGATCTAATCCTTAGAACAGTTTGGATGACCTAGGATATCCTGACTGATCTGATATTATCTATTGAACTCTCAGAAGACATACTGGACATGATAGATTACAAATCGTAGCTTTGTTTAATGATAGAAGTTACCGTTACTACCATAGACTTAAGGATCTAAACTCAAGAATAGTTTGGATGACCTAGGATATCCAGAAAAAATATTCTGCATAATATTCTATCGTTTTGATGCTATTGACCATCAAAACTACAGAAAAACTGCCATAATACGCTTGAAAAAATGCCGGCTTCAAAGGGCTAAAATACTGTATTTTTCAGTGAATAACTTTAAAATATACGGTATTTGGAGAAGTTGTTCAGTAGGATCCATGCATCGTACATTATGAACACTTAAACTCAGAATTGGAATGGCATTTTCAACAAAATCGTTCTTCTCTCGAAGCGTTCATCAGTTGAAAAATTCTAATGAAATTTTTATCACAGAATCTTGAGATTCTGTATGTCGGGGATGAACCATGAAAATCCCCATAATAAAGAATCACTGGTCATGTATGCATTCATTCGAGGATTGATTTTGAGCATTTGATTTTTTCATGGAATTTCTGAAATTTGTATTGCCCAAAAATCAATTATTTATCGGAAATTTTGATTTATGATTTATGATTTTTGATTTTAATTCCACGACATTTTGCATCCCTGCTCCCACCCCTATTTCTTTGTTGGCAATTTCTGATTATGTTATGGAAAATAACCACTTTTTTATGAGTCGTTTATATTTTAACCATTCTTCAAGTATTCTCCTAAGGATTCCCCCCGGTATTCCCAAAGAGATTCCTCCAGAAATCTTTCAGAGTTTCATTCATTGATTTCTCACCAGATTGCTTCAAAGATTCCTCCCATGAGTTCTTCATTTCCCAAGCAACATTTTGGTGACCAAGTAGTCTTAAAGAGGTTTCCAAAACCGTCTTCCGTTATACCTTATAGCTTTTATTTTAGCTTTATGATGGTTATGAGAACCTCTTCTAGTTTATTTGACTAAAAAATGTTACTTGGGTTGTTTTCCCGAGATTCTTTCATGGATCTACCGGTATTTTCCAAGAAATCCGTCAGTGATTTCCCTCTGAATTCCTTTAACCTTTTGGAGCCGATTTTTTTCGCCATTGTCGACGCAACCTCGCTGGTGTCGGACACGTTTGTTATGCTCGGTTTCATCGCCGGGGTCATATATGACCCCTCCGGCTCCAAAGGGTTAAAGATTCTTTCCGGGATTACTTCAGTGGAACTTCCAAGATTTATTCAGGGTTTTTCCTGGAATTCCATTCCAGGATTTCTATGGTGATTTTCCGAGGTAACATAAGGGATTATTCCCGGTATACTTTCAGGAATTACCCCCAGGATTTCTTCATTGATACTTCTCGGGATTCCTTTTTTGATTTTTTTCTGGGTTTCCTTCAGGGATTCTTTCCAAGATTCATTCAGAGAATCTTGCGAAGGTTATTTTCGGGATTTCTTCAGATATTTATTCATTGAATTTTACAAGGATTTCTTCGGGAACTCCATTCGACAATTTTACAGATATTCCTCCTGGATTTATGTATATATTTAGTATTTGCTTTCCTCTAGGTTTTTTTTTCAGAGATTCTTCATGAGATTTCGTCAGGGATTTCTCCCTCGATTCCTCCAGAGACTCCTTCTGGGATTTTTTCATTCATTCATCCCGAAATTATTTTATGAATTACTTCTGGATTTTTTCAGCGATTCCCACAGCGATTTCTTCAAGGATTAATTTCCAAGATTCCTTCATTGATGCTTCCTGTGCACACGCTTTGAAAGTTTCTCCAGCGATTCTTTCGTGGCAGGAAATCTTCCAAGATCATTACTTGGGTTTTCCTGGGATTCATTTAGGATATTCAGAGACTTCTTGTGCGGTTCATTCGAGGATTACTTAAAGACTTCTTCCAAGAATTTCTTTCGGAATTCCTTTAAGAAATCTTCCAAGGATTCCTACTCAATCAACACACGATCGCATATTATGTTGAATAGGAGGCAAAAGTGGAGGCAATATACGCACACATTACACGCGGTTGAATGGAAGCGTGTACGCATATGGCCTCCACTTTAGCATCCTGTAAACATCATTTAAGACTTTGTGTTGACTGGGTACCATGAGTGCTCCCCCGAGATTCTTTCATTGAGTCTTCCTGGGATTCCTTTAGGAAATTCCTCCCGAGATTCTTTCAGTTTTTTTTCTTTCAGGAATTCCTATAGGGATTTATCCCTGGACTTTTTCAGGTATTCCTCCTGGATTTGCCCTGGATTCTTGAAGAGATTCTTCCAGATATTTTTTCCACGATTGCTTCATGGAATCTTCCTGGATTTTCCATGGAATCCTTCCGAGATTTCCTCAGAGATTATTTTAGGGATTTCTTCAAAATTGTTTTTAGGGATTTCTCTATAGTTATCTCAAGGAATCCTCTCGAGAGACGAGTGACGAAAGAAGAGAGTTGAAAGTTGAGTAAGAGACGAGAGATGAGAGACGAGAGATGAGAGACGAGAGATGAGAGACGAGAGACTAGAGACGAGAGACGAGAGACGAGAGACGAGAGACGAGAGACGAGAGACGAGAGACGAGAGACGAGAGACGAGAGACGAGAGACGAGAGACGAGAGACGAGAGACGAGAGACGAGAGACGAGAGACGAGAGACGAGAGACGAGAGACGAGAGACGAGAGACGAGAGACGAGAGACGAGAGACGAGAGACGAGAGACGAGAGAGACGAGAGAGACGAGAGAGACGAGAGAGACGAGAGAGACGAGAGAGACGAGAGAGACGAGAGAGACGAGAGAGACGAGAGAGACGAGAGAGACGAGAGAGACGAGAGAGACGAGAGAGACGAGAGAGACGAGAGAGACGAGAGAGACGAGAGAGACGAGAGAGACGAGAGAGACGAGAGAGACGAGAGAGACGAGAGAGACGAGAGAGACGAGAGAGACGAGAGAGACGAGAGAGACGAGAGAGACGAGAGAGACGAGAGAGACGAGAGAGACGAGAGAGACGAGAGAGACGAGAGAGACGAGAGAGACGAGAGAGACGAGAGAGACGAGAGAGACGAGAGAGACGAGAGAGACGAGAGAGACGAGAGAGACGAGAGAGACGAGAGAGACGAGAGAGACGAGAGAGACGAGAGAGACGAGAGAGACGAGAGAGACGAGAGAGACGAGAGAGACGAGAGAGACGAGAGAGACGAGAGAGACGAGAGAGACGAGAGAGACGAGAGAGACGAGAGAGACGAGAGAGACGAGAGAGACGAGAGAGACGAGAGAGACGAGAGAGACGAGAGAGACGAGAGAGACGAGAGAGACGAGAGAGACGAGAGAGACGAGAGAGACGAGAGAGACGAGAGAGACGAGAGAGACGAGAGAGACGAGAGAGACGAGAGAGACGAGAGAGACGAGAGAGACGAGAGAGACGAGAGAGACGAGAGAGACGAGAGAGACGAGAGAGACGAGAGAGACGAGAGAGACGAGAGAGACGAGAGAGACGAGAGAGACGAGAGAGACGAGAGAGACGAGAGAGACGAGAGAGACGAGAGAGACGAGAGAGACGAGAGAGTCGAGAGAGACGAGAGACGAGAGAGACGATAAACGAGAAAGGAGAGACGATAGACGAGAGATGAGAGACGAGAGATGAGAGAAGAGAGAAGAGAGACGGAAGACGAAGTAGGTGTTAGAGGTGTTAGAGGTGTAACAGAGTTTAAGGAGTTTCAATAGGTATTAGGTCGTTTCAGGGAGTTTCAGTGGGCTTCACGAGAATTTAAAAGAAATCAAGGAGGTCAGAGGGCAGTCATGAGAATCGGGGGTTTCAAGGGCATCTTCAGAGGAAGTTTTAGGCGTTCCAAGTGGTTCCGAGTGGTTTCAGAGTGTCTAATGGAATTTCAGGGGAATTCCAGAGGCTTTTTGCACTACTGGAATGTTTAAGAAAAGTTTTGGGAGTTTCAAAAGAGATTTAAGAAGGGATTCAAGGAGTTTCGGAGACACTTCTGGGGAAATTATTAAAACATATACAGTGTCGGACAAAACAATAAGACCACCGGTCCTATTTCATACAAAATGATCAAGTTTGACGATATGGTACTCGGTTTCTAGTAAACCGATTTGGCTGAAATTTTGGCAGCTGATATTGATTTACGGTAATTTTGATTTGTATTAAATTGATTGAGTTCTGTTCACTACTTCCAAAGTTACAGATATCCGGTGCGACAAAATTCTGACACCAAATTTTTATGTTGAATATTTGTGGTCAATTTAATAAAAATGTCCCTAAGTTTAAATGGCATCCTTAATCTTAGTACTTGTTTATCAATCATCTAGTATCAGATACTCTCATATATCATTTGATAATGACAATCTGAAAAAGGTCCTATTATTTTGTCGTTTCGTATATCTGTAACTTTTGATGTAGTGAGCAGAACTCACTCAATTAAATACAAATCAAAATTCACGTAATTCCATGGCGACTGTCAAAATTTCAGCCAAATCGGTTCACTATAAACCGAGCCTCACATCGTCAAACTTGACCACTTTGTATGAAAAATGGCTGGTGGTCTTATTGTTTTGTCTGACATTGTATGTGTGAGCCTAACCAAAACAACGACAAATCACATGTTACACTTGTAGATTCGATAACCAATTCTCAAAGGAGTTCTTGAAGAACCCAACCGGTCATTAAACTCACCACTTCTCCAAACATAGTCGCGTGAAGCTGGAGGACCATGAGCTTTGTTTGTAATGCTTCAAATGATCACTATTTAGTCATCACTAATAATTTTAGTAAAGAATAAAAAAAATCCAAACTTTTTAATCAATGGAACTTTTGAAAAACCTTAGGCAGCTAAATAAGGTTCCCAAGCTCCCCTTCTCCCTTTCTTAAAAAAAACACCACCAGATTTTTTTTCGAATATACCTCCTTTTCGAAAGGGTATTTCTTCAGGAATTCTTCCAAACATTTCTTCTGAAATTATCCTTGGCAATCTAATGGAAATTACCGCAGGAATCCGTCCAAGTATTTCTTCATGGATTAATCCAGAAAATCCTGTAGGTAATCTTTTAGAGATTTTTGCATTATTACATTTATTTATTCCATCAACAATTTCTTGAGGAATACCTGCGTGGGCTTCATGGCCGTGCGGTTAGCGGCGGCAGTCGTCTAGGCGTATCGTTAGCCTCGGAGTGTGGGTTCGATTCCCGCTCCAGTCAGTGGAAACTTTTCGTCAAACGAAAAATTCATCACTGGGCCATTGGGTGTTCAGTGTGTTGTCCGTTGCCTAATGTAAGTAATGTTTCAGTTTGTGCAGCCTCTGGCTGAAGACGGTGTGAATTGTCTTTCATTGTCTTTTAAAAAAAGCAATTCATTCAAAGATTTCTTCGAAAATTCTTCCGTGTATTCCTCTACTTACATTACATTACAGAATAATTCAAAAACAACTTCTTCAAGTATACTAGTAAAAGATTTGTCCAGAAATAATTTCAGAAGTTTATCTTCAGAAATACGTCTACGCCATGAGTGTAGTTTTCCCTTGAAATATGACTGGAGATTTTTTTCTATTATTAGAGAGACTTGACCACTGAGGCATTCGTCTCTGATACTTTGACTGGAGATTTGTCAGAAACTTCTACGGGATTTTGTTTCTAAAATTTATCCACGAATTCATTCTGAAATTTACGCAGGAATTCTTCTAAAATATTTTTGGAGACTCTTTCTGCATTTTGAGGATTTCGTTAAAAAAATTCTCAAAATTCTTTTTCTTGGATTTTTTTTTCAAAAATTCAACTGGAAATTCCTCTCAAAATCCTTTAGAGATTCCGGAAGAAATTCCGTTTAGCATACGTCCAGTTCTTCAAAAAATCCTTTGGAGCAATTTCAGGAAGAATTGTATGTAAATCTTCTGGAAGAACTCTAGAAGTAATTTTGAGGAAAGCTTCTCATGGAATTTCCGGAGTCTTTCAAAGAAAAATCCAAAAGAAATGTCAGCAAGACACCAATGAGAGAATTGCGAAAGAAACGCAGGAGTTCCTAAAGGTTGCAAAAAAACATTCTTGAAGGAATACAGCTTTTTGAAAAAAAAAAATGAATGGATATCTGAAAGAACTGAAGAACCTTCAGCAGGTATTTCTATAATATTTTCTTAACAAAATTTTGCAAAAAAAACTTAAGAAATGCGAGAAGATATTCTTGAAGGAACATCGGAACAATTCTTGAAAGAATCCCTAGAGAAAAGAATTTATAAAGCAATCCTCTTTCGTTGGATTTTCAAGCAGATTCTCTTGAGAATTTTCCAGAAAAAAATTCTGAAAAAAGTCCAAGATTAATTTCTGGAGGATTTCCTGAAGGTATTCTTGGAGGAGCATAATAAAGAATACCTGTAGAAATCCCTGACCCCTTAAAAGAATTCCAACAAGATTTTTTAAAAGAATTCTGATTTTATGCAGTTATCTCTAGAAGAATTTCCTACTAGAATCACTAGAAGAATCTCCGAAGGAACTTCTGCAAAAATTTCTGAATGAATTCCTTCATAGTACTGTAGAGAAATTTTCGGTGGAGTTGAACTTTTAAAGGAATCTCTGGAAGAATAATTGGAGAAACTTTTGGACTAGTTCATTTGAGCAATCCCTGAAGAAAAACGTGAACTAGTTCCTAAAGAAAAAGCAGAAAATTCTGAGGAAACTTCTGAAGAAATCCCAAGGATTTTCATGAAATTCCTGGAGATTTTTTAATTGAATGTATGGACAGGATTACCTTTTAAACGGATATCTAGAAGAATCATTTAGAGGAATTGTAGTTGACAGAATTTTTAGATTTTTTTTTTTACTTATTAACTTATTGTTGGCATTCTGTTAGATAAGTACAGTATCTAATCCTATACAAAATCCAAATCAATTGATATGAAATTAACCCTCTAATACCCACATTTTTTATTTTGATCTAAATATCATTTTTCGTCATCTAAAATCGATTTAACTCCTAAACTACCAAGGGTCCAAAAAAAGTCGGAAGTCCAACTTTGACAAGGCATTTCTCGGCCGTTTTTCAACCGATTTCAAAACTTTTTTTTGCGATGGAACCGGACAGGTTTCAAGATCATTGTCCATTTAAAAAAAAATATAAAATAGATGCGTCTACCCAAAGTTATTAAGCAAAAGGCACTTCCTAGTTTTTTTGAAAGCGCATTTTTTGCGCACATTGATCAATAAAACAAAATTTAAAGCGATGACATATGGTTTTTTCGACTCTAAATCATGCGTACAGCTAGAGTGAACATGTTTATGCAAAATTAGTGATTTTTCAGTACACTTATAATTTACCTTACTCAAAAAACTGCTAAAAAACCCTATTTTTTACATAAAATAAGCAATAAATCAAAATTCAAAGCAATGACATATAGTTTTTTTGGTCTTAAATTGTTCGTAGGATTGTACTTGACATTTTTGATGAACAATGAAAATGTTCTAATTACACTCTTATTTTGTTTTACCCGGAAAACTACGAAAATTCCATACTTTTTACACAAAGTAGTCAACAAAACTAAATTTAAAACGATAACATGTAGTTTTTTAGCCTTGAAATGTTCGTAGCAGTTTGGGGGACATACTTGAAGAATAATAGTGATGTTTTCATTACACTCAAATTTTGATTCACTCAAAAATCAACGAAAGTACCACATTTTTCACACAAAGTGCTTAACAAAAATTATGGCTTACAATGCAAAGTAGTTTTTTTACCTTTAAATTATTCGTGAAAGCGTACTGGACGTTCTTGATGAGTAATAGTGACGTTTTCATTACACACTTAATTTATTTTACTCAAAAAGCTACAAAAATTCCATATTTTTCATACAAAACAGTCAATAAAACAAAACTTAAAGCCATAACATGTAGTTGTATGGCCTTAAATTTTCCGTTACAATATATTGAACCTGTTTTTGATAGAATGTTGATGTTTACATTACACTAATATTTTGTTTTATGAAAAATGTACAAAAATACCACAAAAAAGCGAATAAGCTAAAATTTAAAGCAATGATATGTAGTTTTTCAACTTTGAATATATTGTACTAGTTTAGTGGATTCATTTGAACAACCTTAGTGATGTTTTTATTACACTCATATTTTATATCACTCAAAATACTAGAAAAATACCACATTTTGCACACAAAGTAGTCATCAAATAAAAATTGGAGTCAATGCGTTATAGTTTTTTTGCCATGTAATTTTCTCTAAAAAAGTACTATTTAGACTTGTTTGATAAACAATAGTGGTCTTTCAATTACACTCGTTGTTTTCTAAATTTGTTTATCAAAAACCAAAAACAACTCAAATAAAGAGAATTTACTATGCGCAGCATATAGTCACATGTTGATGTACCGTCAAAAATATATTTTTACACAGATAACTATTTTTGATAGTTAAAAGCACTGAGATTTTCACTCAGGTGGAGTACTGACTCAATTTGTTATTTATCATTTTATAAAATTTTTCATGTTTTTATACAATAAATTAACCTAACATGTTTCATACGGCTTTTTCCATCATGTTGATACTCTTTGCGTTGCAATCTGTAATATTTTTTGGGATTTAATATGTTTGTCAGAGCACATGAAAAAAAAAATATTGGTCACCCAAAACAATTAAAACTGCCCAATCCTTACATTGCAATTATTACTGAGACACCAGTACTTGTTTGAAAATTATTAAATCAGGAAAAATACATGGAATAATATATTAGTGAATTTAGAATATTATCATATTTTTTCAGGAATCTCTTTTTTTTCCTTTAGCATTTTCGAAGCTTTTTTTCTGGCTTTCTCCAGTCCTTTCAAGTTTCCATCCTAGTTCCCATGCAAAGTGTTTTTCTTTTATTTGCTCTCATTAGTAGTTCCTTCCGTGGTTTATTCGATATTTTTAGATATTTCCGATAATTCCTTCTGGAATTTCTGACAAAGAGTTTTCCGATATTTCTCCTGAATTTCTTCGCTGGTATTCATCCGGAGTTTCTCCCGGGATTTCTCTTAGAGATTTTCAGAGTCCTTTCGTGAATTTTCTAAATATTTCGAACAAGAGCTTTTTTCCGAGATTTCCCAGTTCTTCTAAGGATTTCTTCCGAAGTTTCTCTCGCGTTCCTCATTGTATAATTTCTCGCAAAAATCACGTGGATTCATTCCGACATGTCTCCGGTTATTTACAACAATGAATTTTGTAGGTCTCAGGTAGAAGGTTTTCCGAGAAACACTTCTAGAAAAGTACAGTACTGGACGCGTTGACCGATTTTCATTCAAAGTGCTTAAATTTGGAGCTCTGTATTTCAGCTTCTAGAGCACAAACTCCGAGAATAATCTCAGGTGAAACTTAAAAAAAAAACTCTCGCAAGAACCTTTATAAAATATCCCGGATGTAACTTCTGTAGAAATCTGGGGAGAAACTCCAGAAAAAAAATCATTGAAATTGCTTAAAACTTCGGGAGAAATCCCAGAAGCAATTCCTTCAGAAAACTCGTGAAAAACTCCTTTAAAATCCGGGAGGAGCCTCAGTTAAAATCCCAGCAATAGTTTCTGTAAAAATCTTAGAAAATCCGGAAAAATCTCATGGAGAAGTACCAAGAGGAATACCGGAAGAAATCGCGGAAAACCTTCAAGAGAAATTCCGAGAGAAACTCTAAAAGAATTTCTACGACAACATCGGATGTATATTCCCGGAGAAAAGAGAATAAATTCCTCGAAAATTTGTTTGGCAAAACGCAGGAGGAAAAATTCAACGAGAGGCTGTGAGAGCAAATATTGGAAAACCTCTGGAAGAAAATCTATGGGATTCTCATAAAAACCTTCAGGAGACAATATTTGGATTTGAGAAATCCTGCAATATTCTCCAGGATTTTATCCGGAAAGAACTGTTTGAATCTAGGGTAAAAACGACGATAGGAATACGAAAGAATCTCCGAGAGGAATTTGAAAAGGAATCCCAAGAAACAGGAATGAAAGAAGGCTGAAAATCTCTCCAATAAAGACACATAACCTAACCTTAACTTTGGAAACCAGTTAAGTTCGTCACTTTTTTTCATTTTCACGGGATTTCCGTTTATTTTTTGGTGATTGCTACTGCATGTTCAGGAGACGCAAATGGACTCAAATAATAAAAAAAAATCCCTGGTGAATTTTCGGTTTGCCTTGTATTTTTTTTTGTTGTAGATATCCTGAAACTGGTACAAAAATGTCAGTAATAGAAATCTGCATGTGTTTGTTTTGAATTTTGTGTTATTGGCTATTTTGTGTAAAAAATATAGCACATTCGTGATTTTTTAGTAAAACAAAACGTCGATGTGATGTGAACATTAAAATTTTATCAAATACATGTTCAGAACATTCCAACGGAAAATTTTAAGACTAACAACTACATGCCATTGCTTTAAATTTTGTTTTATTGATTATTTTGTAAAAAAAATTATAGTATTTTAAAAACTTGTTTGGTAAAATGAATTAAGAGTGTCATGAAGGCGGTATTGTTCAACGTTCATCATTTCACGAAAAAAATCAAGCCAAAAAACTAGAACGCATTGCCTTATATTTTTATTTTTTGACTACTTTGCGTGAAAAATGTAGTATTTTCCTAGTATTCCGAGTGGAATAAAATATGAGTGTGATAAAAAATCACTAGGATTGTTCAAATAAACCCACTAAACTACTACGATAAATTCAAAGTTGAATAACTACATATCATTACTTTAAATTTTGGCTTATTCGCTTTTTTGTGGTATTTGCGTACATTTTTTTATAAAACAAAATAATAGTGTAATGTAAACATCAACATTTTATCAAAAACAAGTTCAGTACATTGTAACGGAAAATTAAAGGCCATACATTTACAAGTTATGGCTTTAAATTTTGTTTTATTGACTGTTTTGTATAAAAAATATAATATTTTTGTAGCTTTTCGAGTAAAATAAATTAAGTGTGTCATGAAAACGCCACTATTACTCATCAAGAACGTCCAGTACGCTTTCACGAATAATTTAAAGGTAAAAAACTACTTTGCATTGTAAGCAATCATTTTTGTTAACCACTTTGCGTGAAAAATGTGGTACTTTCGTTGATTTTTGAGTGAATCAAAATTTGAGTGCAATGAAAACATCACTTTTATTCTTCAAGTATGTCCCCCAAACTGCTACGAACATTTCAAGGCTAAAAAACTACATGTTATCGTTTTAAATTTAGTTTTGTTGACTACTTTGTGTAAAAAGTATGGAATTTTCGTAGATTTCCGGGTAAAACAAAATAAAAGTGTAATTAGAACATTTTCATTGTTCATCAAAAATGTCAAGTACAATCTTACGAACAATTTGAGACCAAAAAAACTATATGTCATCGCTTTGAATTTTGATTTATTGCTTATTTTATGTGAAAAATAGGGTTTTTTAGCAGTTTTTTGAGTAAGGTAAATTATAAGTGTACTGAAAAATCACTAATTTTGCATAAACATGTTCACTCCAGCTGTGCGCATGATTTAGAGTCGAAAAAACCATATGTCATCGCTTTAAATTTGGTTTTATTGATCAATTTGCGCAAAAAATGCGCTCTCAAAAAAACTAGGAAGTGCCTTTTGCTTAATAACTTTGGGTAGACGCATCTATTTTATATTTTTTTTAAATAGACGATGATCTTGAAACCTGTCCGGTTCCATCGCAAAAAAAAATTTTGAAATCGGTTGAAAAACGGCCGAGAAATGCCTTGTCAAAGTTGGACTTCCGACTTTTTTTGGACCCTTGGTAGTTCGCGGGAGTTTTTACCCCCTCGGTAGTTTAAGTGTTAAACATGTTTTGAAAAATGATTCTTTTCAATTCTCGATTTCGTGAATTTCAGTTTTTGATTTTTCTAATTTTTATTTTTGAACATCCCCACACTTTTATATTTTTCCTGGAAGCCAATTTGGGGAACGGATTTTTTGAGATTAAAACATTTTGAGATTTTATGATTATTGTTGAAATATTATTATTTTAAATTTTTTTCACAGAAAATTTTATTTTCCGTGTAATTTTAAGGAAAATAATTTTAGAGTGCATTCGATTCCCTTAAACTATAAAACAAGGATAGAATGATTTGAGAAAAATTTAAAATATGTTAATTGTAGCGATTCAATACAAAATATACAATGACTTCTAAAAGGTGACTAAAACATCAATTTTTTAATGATTTTTTAAAAAATGTAAATACGCTTTAAAATACACCAAAAACCATTTTGAGATATACAAAACAGTCCTAAATATCAACCAAAAATATAAAAAATAATAATTTTCCACGAAACAAAAATTACAAAAATGCTCAAACTATACCCCGTCTAAAGGCGGGATTGGGTATTAGAGGGTTAACTTAGCTGTATCGGATTGATTGATTGATTTGTCTTTATTAACCTTCCAGGACGCGTGCCATCAAGCAACCGAAACTGCACCGCGCTCGCGCTGTATACGACGAGCGAGGTTTTTTGGTAATGTTGTACTTTTTACGACAGCGCGCGTGCTGAAGGGTTATAGAAACTTTCAGCCGTTGGCTGGTTCGTCTCCTAGCTGTATCGGAAAGTGCCCAAAACAGATTCACCTGACCAAATGATACAATACCCTAGTTACCAATAATAAATCTGGTCAAACATGCTTAAGGTGAATATATAACGAAGCCACCCCTCGAATTTTCAAGAGCACAAATCTGAAGAACCACATGTCTCACCACATTGAAAAGTTGATCGATTGGTCACCCGCTGGTAGTGACCAATCGATAAACTTTTCAGCAAAATCCATCATTTGGTTCTTCAGATTTGTGCTCTTGAAAATTCGAAGGGTGGCTTCGTTATATATTCACCTTAAACCAACATAAAATTGATTTATCTGTCGTACCTGTTTATACCTGTTTCGCTTTAGTTGAACTCATAGTATTGACGTTACATGTGTGGGTGGGTGTACTATACCACTACGACACTACTATACACCCACAACTGATTGCTTTTTAGCCAAACCTCTCCATTCTGTTTACACTGCTCACTACTTGATAGTTATCCTCACAGAACAAACTTATTAACCACACTCTCCCCTTCCCAAACTTACAGCAATCCGCCGGTTCGGCCATCCCGAAAGCGCCGGCCGTCAAGCGGCGTATGTCCCGCCACGGTTCGGTCCTGATTGAAACCACCCCGCGGCAGATCCCGTGGGACCTCGTCGATCGTCTGCTGGTTCCAATCATCGGCTGCCACGCGGCCGCCATTGTTTGCTCCGGTGTGTTCAACTTTCTCGGAATTTCCCAAGTGTCGGCCTTCGTGCTGTTCCTGTTCTTCTCGATCCTGACCGTCGGAGCCGCCATCGGATTCCACAGCCTTAAGGTAGGTCCGGGTTCAGGGGGGTGTGAGAGGGGGATAAAGGACTTTCATCCTGCTAGGCTGCCAGGCAGGCAGCTGCTCGCTCATTTTCGATGCCAGGAAACGAGTGAAATTCTCGGATTGCCCATAAAATAAGGCTAATAAATAGCTCCATCTGGCATTAAGAGCAGCCATGGTGAACACGGGTGACGAGCACATCGCGACACAAAAAACCGACAGTTCTTCAGCGGAATGGAACGGAATTTTATGATAGCCACGAGCCACCGGCTGACCGGTTGTTTCCGGATGGTTCGCTGACTGATGGTACATAGGCAGTGTTGGGGATTTCAGGACCCTGAAATACTACTTATATTTTTTTTTTTCAAATTAAGTATGGTATATTGTTAAAAATGTATCAACATTATTTCACACACATCCAACAAAAAGTGCAAAGATAGGACGTCTACAACCAAATCTTTGGATGCTTTCCACGAAGCAGCACGAAAAAAAAACACTTTTTTTAATTTTGCATGTTTTGATTTGCATATAATTTTGCACAGCTGTTCTAATCAATATAAATAATCATTTTTTCATATTAAAACTTTCTATGGAGTCTCGACTAACTTTCAAATAGGGCCTATGAAAAAATGGAACACATGCGAATGAAAAATCATATCTCTGAAACTGCTTGTTTGATCGGAAAATTGTCTTCGGCAAAGTTGTAGATTAATAAATGGTGGCTCTCAGAAAAATACACATTGAAAAATTTATTTAGTCTTTATTTAGTATTCCGAAAAAAACTGAATTTTGTTACTAAAAATTAAATATCTCAAAAAGCTATTTTTTTACCTTCGTGATATTTTGTGAGAATAAAGTTCATTCTGTTAGCTAGGGAATCGCGCTACTTGGGCGGTGGCTTCTATATTCGACTGTTTGCCACTATAACTCAGTCAAATTTGAACCAATTGACACAACTTTTGGAATGTGGTGAGATAGGTATAGTATCTACCCGTGTACAACATTTCAAGTCAATTGGTTCAAAATTGGCTGAGTTATAGTGGAAAACAGACGAATATAGAAGCCACCGCCCAAGTAGCGCGATACCCTACCATCTGTAGAAATTTCATAATTGTAAAAAAATGTACAAAAAAGTTATGGCACTTTGAACATTTTCGGTTGTGTGTTTTTTAGAGTGTATGACGAATTCACGCAAACTCACGATTTCATCATAAAAAAAATTATTAATATTCGAATTTATACATAAAATTGCACTTTTCCGGAAGTAATCACTTTTTCAGTATGAAAAGTGCATACTTTAAGGCGTTTTCATAAAATTTACTAAATTTAAAACTTGAATACCGTCAAGGCGCCATTCACCGTGTGCCTTCGAATATTTTTTCATTGTTTCCATATTATGATTGAATGATATGACAATTTCCATTCAATTTCACCAATACAACACTAATCTATTATTACCATGTCAAAACGCTCATTAGAAACATTTGAAAGTATCATTTTGACACTAAAGTGTGTTTACATGAAGCGGGTTTCTGCTCGTTCACTGCGTTCATGATGAAGAAACGAAAACTGCGCTAAGGTGATTTAAGCGATAAACTAAATGTAGTAACGTTTTTATTCCACCAAGAAGCAATTAAATTCACCTATCAGGTATGTATTTTGCATTACCGAAGTAAGTTTAACAAGAAAGTACGATTACTCGTACTTTTTAATTGCAACAAAAAGGCACGGTGAATGGGTACCCTAAAAATCAATGGTCTCCATTCACCGTGCCCCATATTGTCCCATATATCTAGAGAAAATCGAAAATTTGAACATTCGTTTTTCTAATAAAATCTTGCAAGTTATTACTTGAAATGAATTTAAGCGAAGAAAATTCCCTTGGCTGGGTTGTTTTGATCATTTTTAAACAAAGTAGAATAAAATTTCTCATACACGGTGAATGGGTCCCTACTACCACGGTGAATGGTGACCTACCACGGAATTAGGCGACCCTACTACCCTTTACTAATTGTACTATACCACCAAATTTTGTGAAAAGTTTTCTACTTCTGTGGATATTTCTTTAATTTTAACCTATAATGAAGGCCATTAAAAGCGGCGCCAACAATGTTTATAAGACTGGGGTCAAATGACAGCCCTTATTTGCCCCGAATCTTCTTAGATCCACGGTGAATGGTGCCTTGACGGTAATTAAAAATTGAGAAAACTCGTAAAAGTTTTGCGTAGCATTTTGCATACTGGGGTGGTTAATTCAGGTGCAAAACATATTTTTGGCACATGCAAAGGTATTTCATTCACTGATCAATTTCATCCCGAAAGCAAAATTATTGATTTTTTATTTAAAATGATATTTACCTATTGCAATAAAATGATTTGTAGTAAAAGTTTCAAACTCGTTTACTGATGAGAATCGTGGTCGTACTTGTTTTATTGCTTTGAGTTTGACTTTCTTTGGGTGATCGACTGTACGTTGGATGATATCTTTAATTGGCATTTCAGTCTAATTTGGTCAATCAAAAACAACTATATGTTTTCTTAACTCGACGTTTCGGTCCTTATTGGACCTTTTTCAAGGATTCTGTAATGTTTGAGTTTGACCATATCGCTGCATTCGAAATCACGGTAGCATAAGTGGAAATTTTTTGACAGCTCCTCCCCTCTTAAGGTATATTCTCCCATACCTAATAGAAGGCTCCTAGCAATATCATAAACTTCCCCTAAAATGCTACATCTTTAATGGACGGTTCCTAACAACAAATAATTCATGTCATCATTTTGCGTGTTTCTCTCCGGTAGAAAAAAAAAAAAAATTTATCCAGGGCGTTTTTTACAGATATTTTCATATATTAAATTAAACATAGCTCCATATGTTTGATTCACAAGTCTATCTAATGCAAAGTATTTATTTTATTCTCCTATGAATAAGGAAACTTTTAAGTTCAAATTCGACTTCTGGTTGATATTCTGAATTTCTGTGTAACAGATCTGGTGTTCTGGTTCAAAAGAGAATCCTGAATTATATTCTTTGAATTGGATAGATTTATAATTGAAACAAATAAAGCTATGTTCAATATTAATATGTGAAAATCCACGTATAAAAATACCCAAAAATTGGTTTGACTCAAAAAAAAAAAAAACATTTTGTGTTGGGTTGGATTCAGACAATAGCAATTTAATTACTTTGATCCATTTTGAATTTTATTCTTAACTATTGGTGTGGGGTTTGGTCCTCCGAAATAGGATTAATTTAATTTCGTAAATGGGCATGTATTCCAAATTGACTTCAATTCACTTTTTAACTTTTTTAGCGTTATCGTTTTTTCAATATTTCAATTTTTTATTTGAAAGTTCACACAAATTCCCTAAAGTCACACATACCACACTTTTTTGTAGGTCATGTTATTTTTAAGTTACATTGGTATAAAAAAATGGTCAAAAACTTGAGCCCTTTTCAAATATTAGTGCAGATAAATTAAAAAAAAACAACAAAGTATGCAACGTTGTTTTAAAGTACATAGTCTTCATACCTACACAATTCCATTGAAATCTGAGAGGGTGCTGCCTACCCCAAAATCTAGTTTGCGGGAAATTCGTCATGCACTCTAAAAAAAACACGCAACCAAAAATGACCAAAGTGCCATAACTTTTTTGTACATTTTTTTACCACTATAAAAATTTTAGAGATGATAGCTAACAGAATAAACTTTATTCTCACAAAAAAAAACACGAAGGTAAAAAAATAGCTTTTTGAGATATTTGATTTTTAGTAACAAAATTCAGTTTTTTTAGAAGAAAAACCAAATAAATTTTTCAATGTGTATTTTTCTGAGGCCGCAATATATTATTCTACAGCTTTGCTTAAGACACCTTTCCGATCGAACAAGCCGTTTCCGTGTTATAATTTTTTATTTGCTTGTGTTCCATTTTTTCATAGACCCTAATTGAAAGTTAGTCGAGACAAAATATGAACTTTTGATATGAAAAAATGGTTTCTCACATAAAAAGGAATAGGATACAAAAATATCAAGTAGATTAAAAAACATCGATTAAAATGGATTCGTGCTGGTCCGTGGAAAGCCTCTTTGGTCGGGTAAAAAAATCATTCGAGTAAGGCGAGGCAACTCGCCAATTGTTGCACACTCCATGCTTTTCTTATGAGGTATGCAATTATTGGCGATTTGTCCTAACGGTGGTAATTTTTGAACATTTTCAACGCCTAGGCGTAGTGTGGATGGACATCTAATTCATCTGAAAGAAGTGCGGTCTGTGGAAAAGATTACCTCAGAATTTCTAGTCGAACTTGAACTCAGGTTAGTCACTACATCTCTTCTCGTGATATAGTTGGCAACGCGCCTGTCTAGTGAGTAGGAGTCGTGAGTTCGAGTCCCGCCGAGAGGACGAGTAACTTTTTCGTAAATTCCAGTCCAATTTGTCCATTTCTCACTCACGCCAGTATTTGTAAAGTCTAGCTTTTGGAATTAAGAAAAACTTTCACTCGGCTGGTTAAGCCGCAAAAATCGATAAATAATTAATTAATTGATTGATTAAACAGTTTGTACTTCATTCCTGTTTATATTAGTTGCATTTTATAGAGTTTGTTTGGTCAATCTCCTGCAATATTTTTTTATTATTTCTATTAATGATTTTTACTGCAATACTTTGAAAATCCATGCTTTGTTTTTTAAGTACTTAATAAGTCTATTGGAAACTTTAACGGATTTTGAACAAAACTCTTGGCGGTATATTCGTGACGGACTACAAACCTCCTACCTATTTTCGGCATCCCAACTTACATTTGCAGCGCTATAAGCTTAAGTCATTTGCTTTCTGTTGTGTAATCATCGAATTGAAGCAGCAATCGCTGAATAAAAGTCAAATATAAATCATAAGCTTATACACGACTACAAAACAAGCACCGTACAGCTACCAGACTCGGTTTTCAAAAATTCATCACTTGTCACTGGAGTTGCCTTTACTCCACTCTATTTCAACTCCGGGAGATTCCCGGAAGAAGTGGAAACATGAACAAATCGAATAGGAGTCCCACTAACAAAACAGCTGCTACTATACAGTGCAATTCGTTATACTGGCAAATTCCCAAACCAGCAGCGCTATGCGATTTCATTACAGCTAGAAGCTTGGACGATTTGTATGGCAATTTACGAATGACATTTTTGGAGGAATATATTTCATGAAACTTCCAAAATTCCTCTAAAGGAGCCTTGAAAAAAATACCAAGAATTCTTCGAGATAACTTTCCAAGCGTAATAAATGCCATGGATTCTTTCAGAAATTTATCCGGGGAATCTCTTACTCTTTATGTTTCAGACATTCTAACAAAGTTTTATTTTTAGAATATCAGGAGTTCAGATTCTTTCACAAAGTTGTGCGAGGATTTCTTCAAAAAGTTTTCCGAATATTCCTTTAGACATATTTTTGCGGGATGCCTTAAGTTCCCCCATATTTTTTTCAAGGAATTTCTGTAGAGGACCTATTAAAATGGCTTCATTGATTCCTTAGAAAGTCCATAAATTAGATCACGCAAAACAATCCATTTTCCACCGAATTCACACCACACATATTAAAAATACGTACACGAAAATCCCCCGTAAATTTTGGTGGTAGGAATTCCATCAAGGGTTTCTTTAGCAATTGTTTCTTCAGGATTTCCCTGGGATTTTTTCACAAAATTCTACAGGGATTCGTTCAACAATATCTACAGGAAAAAGATAGATAATTCATTCCAGAAAGATTCCTTCAGGAATTCGTCCATGAATACTATACCAATAATTACACGTCATGCTGTTTCAGTGGTTTATTATATTCTTAGCCAGTCTAATGTCAAACCTAATATGTACCCTAAGTCAATGCCTACTACAGCCAATAAAAAATAATCAGAAATTCCTTAAGAAATATTACCAAAGACTATAAGAAAAAAAATCCACTCGTAAAAATCAACTAAAGTGGTTCCACTATCCCAGATCCCTACGACATTGCCTAATCAATCAACATT
Organism: Aedes albopictus; assembly: GCF_035046485.1. NCBI lineage: Eukaryota > Metazoa > Arthropoda > Insecta > Diptera > Culicidae > Aedes > Aedes albopictus. Next base: position 347,810,241 of record NC_085138.1, read on the forward strand.
CCACAACAGCGCCAAGAGACAACACTTCCAACAATCATGATGTGATCTATAAATTCATGGTACACGTCAACAGGCTCAGTGGTCGATTAGCAAAAATTTTCAAAGCTGATTATCCGAACACAACACTAGCAATAAGGAATGAATATAACATCAAGAGCCTGTTGACGCAGACCAAGGATCGCATTCCACCGGAGCTGCGCAATAATGTGATCTACAGGATCCCCTGTGAAAACTGCGACGCCAGCTACGTAAGAGCGACAAACACAAATTAAACGGACTTATGAATGACATCAACGAAAACAACAACGACTCGAACTTCAACAGCTATGAACTCGGCCGCTTAAAGGAGAGAACCGCTCTCCTACTGCATTCGGCCGACAACAACCATCGCTTCGCTTTAACGCTTCAGCAATTTTATCAATTAATTCTAACACTCTTTTAAAGAATTTCAGCAATTCTTTTGGGTATTAATTTGAACATCTATCTATGAATTTCTTTGCCCATTGTTTTGTAAAAGAGTCTGTCAGTTGCTATGGGATTTTTTTTTCCAGAAGTTGCTCTAATTTTTTTCTCGACTTTTTTCTTGGTAATTCTTTCAGATTTTTATTTGAAACGACGTGCAATACCTCTGGGAATTTCCACATTTTCTTCTAAACACCAATTATTTAATATTTTTCTGCATTTTCTCAGGGATTTCCTCTAACAATGCCTATCTACATTCCTTTGAAAATTCCGTTATAAATGTCTTTGGCAACTTATTTTGGAATTACCTGGGGAAATGAGTGAGAAGCTCAATTGAATTTTATTTCTATAATTCTCTCCGCAATTTTAAAATAGTTTATCTTCCAATATATCTAAAACATCTTTCCATAAAACTTTGGAGCATTCGTACAGCAATTATTTTGGAAATTCATTTTGAATGCTTTTAGAGTCTATCTGATCATTCCTTCATATCAGGCAATTTATATGAGAATTCTTTCAGTAAAGCCTTCAGGAAATCCTCTGATTACCTTTTTTTTTCATTTCAGTATAAAATTGCGTTGCTGAATTAAGTGAATACTCTCTGAAAATGTGTTTTAATTTTCTCTGACTATTTCATTGGAAAACCATGGAAAACATGTTTAAAAATTTCTCCAGTGATTCCCTTGAGACTTCGTCTGAATATTTCTGTAGTAATCCATCAGCAATACTTTGGGGAACACATTTGGTAATTTATATAGGAATTTCTCCAGCATTTTTTTTTTATTTTTCGCAATTCTATTGAGATGTCTTTTGGCAGTTCCTTCGGGATTTCCTTTGGTAATTTTGTGGCAGTTCCTTTAGAAATTTCTTCGGTAATTTCTTTGTGACTTCGTTTTCGTTTGTTATTGGAAGTTGTTTCGATATCTTTTTTGAGAGATATCTTTTGACCACTTTATTCTTTTTTTTTGTAGTGAATCTTTTGGAAATTTTGAAATTTCCAGAAGAATATCTGAAGCAATTTCTAAAGAAATCATTAAATGAACTCTGAAAAGAATTGCCGAATGAACTTCTTAACGCAATTAATGAAGAAATTTCTGAAAAACAAAATCATGAGAAATATACGAGCGAGTTGACGAAGGATTTTTTGAAGAAACTGCTGAATGAGCTTCGAGAAGAATTACCCTAAAAATCACAAAAAATAAATGGCAAAGATTAACAAAGAGATTTCCGGAGAATTTTCGAAACAAATTGCTGAATGAAGTCCAAAAGGAATTGCCTTATAAACTCTCAAAGTAATTTGAAAGAACATACATACATACATTTATTTGTTCCACATCATTAAGACAAGACATAATCAACAATAGTACGCCACAATACTCGGTTTGTGGCTGCCGCTCTCCATCCTCGGTCACGCCCAATGCTCGCCAAGTCACGCTCCACCTGGTCCGCCCATCGTGCTCTCTGCGCTCCACGCCTTCTTGTGCCAACCGGATCCGTTGCAAACACCAGCTTTGCAGGGTTGTTGTCCGGCATTCTTGCAACATGCCCTGCCCACCGTATCCTTCCGGCTTTGGCCACCTTCTGGATGCTGGGTTCGCCGTAAAGTGCAGCGAGCTCGTGGTTCATCCTTCTCCGCCACACACCGTTCTCCTGCACACCGCCGAAGATCGTTCTTAGCACGCGTCGCTCGAAAACTCCGAGTGCTTGTAGGTCCTCCTCGAGCATGGTCCATGTCTCGTGCCCGTAGAGGATTACCGGTCTTATTAACGTTTTGTACATGGTGCATTTGGTGCGTGGGTGAATCTTTTTCGACCGCAGTTTCTTCTGGAGCCCGTAGTAGGCCCGACTTCCGCTGATGATGTGCCTCCGAATTTCACGGATCACGTTGTTGTCAGCCGTCAGTAAGGATCCGAGGTAGACGAATTCCTCCACCACCTCGAAAGTATCCCCGTCTATTGTAACATTACTACCCAGACGGATCCGGTCGTGTTCGGTTCCGCCTACCAGCATGTACTTTGTTTTTGAGTCATTCACCACCAGTCCGACCTTTGCTGCTTCGCGTTTCAGGCGGGTGTACAGTTCTGCCACCGTTCCAAATGTTCTAGCGATAATGTCCATGTCGTCCGCAAAGCACACAAATTGACCGGATTTTGTGAAAATCGTTCCCCGGCTGTTGAGCCCGGCTCGTCGCATCACACCTTCCAGCGCGATGTTGAAGAGTAGACATGAGAGTCCGTCACCTTGTCGCAGTCCCCGGCGAGATACGAATGAACTGGATAGTTCACCCGAAACCCTTACGCAGTTTTGCACACCGTCCATCGTTGCTTTAATCAGTCTAGTCAGCTTCCCAGGAAAGCCGTTTTCGTCCATGATTCTCCATAGCTCTGCGCGGTCGATACTATCGTATGCCGCTTTGAAGTCGATGAACAGGTGGTGCGTTGGGACCTGGTATTCACGGCATTTCTGGAGGATTTGCCGTACGGTAAAGATCTGGTCCGTTGTCAACCGGCCGTCGATGAAGCCGGCTTGATAACTTCCCACGAACTCATTTGTTTTAGGTGACAGACGACGGGAGATGATCTGGGATAGCACTTTGTAGGCAGCATTCAAAATAGTGATCGCCCTGAAGTTCTCACATTCCAAATGGTCGCCTTTCTTGTGAATGGGGCAGATTACCCCTTCCTTCCACTCCTCCGGTAGCTGTTCGGTTTCCCAGATCCTGACTATCAGCCGATGCAGACAGATGGCCAACTTTTCTGGGCCCATCTTGATGAGTTCAGCTGCGATACCATCCTTACCAGCTGCTTTGTTGGTTTTGAGCTGGTGAATGGCATCCTTAACTTCCCTCAGCGTGGGAGTTGGTTCATTTCCGTCCTCCGCTGCACTGGCGTCGTCGTTCCTTCTGTTGCCGTGGGCTCCCGTGCCTACGTTCTCCACGCCGTTCAGGTGCTGATCGAAGTGCTGCTTCCACTTTTCGATCACCTCACGTCCGTCCGTCAAGAGGCCTCCGTCTTTATCCCTGCATATTTCGGCTCGCGGCACGAAGCCGTTGCGGGATGCGTTGAGCTTCTGATAGAACTTCCGTGTTTCTTGGGAACGGCACAGCAGTTCCATTTCTTCACACTCCGCTTCTTCCAGGCGGCGCTTTTTCTCCCGAAAGAGGCGGGTCTGCTGTTTCCGCTTCTGCTTATAACGTTCCACGTTCTGTCGAGTCCCTTGCTGCAGCATTACCGCCCTCGCTGCATTCTTCTCCTCCAAAACCGTTCTGCACTCTTCGTCGAACCATTCGTTCCGTCGATTCCGTTCCACGTACCCGATGGTGCTCCCGGCTGCGTCGTTGATGGCTGCTTTGACTGTACTCCAGCAGTCCTCTAGAGGGGCCTCATCGAGCTCGTCCTCGTCTGGCAACGCGGCCTCGAGATTCTGCGCGTATGCTGAGGCGACATCCGGTTGCTTCAGTCGCGTGGTGGTCGCCGGTACCGTACATTGTTGATGACGGAGAGTTTTGGGCGCAGTTTGACCATCACCAGATAGTGGTCGGAGTCGATGTTCGCGCCACGATAGGTCCTGACGTCGATAATGTCGGAGAAGTGCCGTCCGTCAATCAGAACGTGGTCGATTTGAGATTCTGTCTGCTGTGGTGATCTCCAGGTGTAACGATAAGGGAGGCTGTGTTGGAAAAAGGTGCTACGTATGGCCATATTTTTGGAAGCGGCGAAATCAATGAGTCGTAGGCCGTTTTCGTTCGTTTGCTGGTGGGCGCTAAACTTACCAATCGTTGGTCTGAATTCCTCCTCCTGGCCTACCTGAGCGTTCAAATCTCCTATGATGATCTTGACGTCGTGGCTTGGGCAGCGGTCGTACTCGCGTTCGAGCTGCGCGTAAAATGCGTCCTTGCCATCATCAGTACTTCCGGAGTGTGGGCTGTGCACGTTTATTATGCTGAAGTTGAAGAATCGGCCCTTGATCCTCAACCTGCACATTCTTTCGTCGATCGGCCACCAACCGATCACGCGCCTCTGCATATCACCCATCACGATGAAAGCTGTTCCCAGCTCACGTGTGTTGCCGCAGCTCTGGTAGATGGTATGATTACCTCTAAACGTTCGCACCATGGATCCTGTCCAACACACCTCCTGCAGCGCTACGATGCCGAACCCGCGGTCCTTCAGTAGATCGGCGAGTATGCGGGTGCTCCCAATGAAGTTGAGAGATCGGCAGTTCCACGTACCGAGTTTCCAATCGCAAGTCCTTTTTGTTCGCTGGGGTCGTTGCCGTTGGTCTCGGTTCGTATTATTCTGTTGCTGATTTTCCGTTACAATGGTTTTTTTACGACTGGCTCGTAGGGCCTGACACCAACCCCCAACTTTCCGGAGGACCATAGTGCACAGTTGAGCTTAGAGTCCTTCCCTGGCACTCGGACGTAGATCAGCCGCCCCTAACATGGGGATCAGACGCTGTTGTGAGCCGCTCCTCCTGGAGAACAGACGCTCAGGTTTGCCGAAGCAAACCCCCCCCTTCCCTGTCAGCCTACGACCAAAGGTCCCACCGGGGTTGGTTACCCGATCTTCCCTAAGGTTGCTCATAGTTTCCGGCCGGTACCGCGTGGAGGTAGGGATAGGAGTTGCTGGGCAGAGGCTAGTGGATCACAATGGGATCTGAATTGCGCAGCATACCCAGCCTTCACCGTGCCGTTGAAAGAACTTCCAAAGAAAAACGATCAATGTCCATATCAACTATTAAAACAAATGCAGAAGAACTTTCCAAAAAAGTTGCCGCAGTAGTTTTCAAAAAAAGAAATTCCATTGGAGTTGTAGGACCAAATCCCTAAAAAAAACTTTTGGAAGAATATCCAAAGAAATTGTATAAAAACTTCGGAAACAAAAATTTAAAAGGCATTGTCTGAAAAAAAAAAATACACGGAGTTTCGCCGAAAGAACTTCTTAAGAAAACGCCGAAGAAATAGCCACCAGGCCCGTGCACAGAAGTGGCATCAAGGGAGGGGTTTTTACCAGTTTCAGCAAAAGGCGGAGGGGCGCCTAGTGCATAGAGCGTTGGTTAACACCCTAACCACACACCCCCCCCCCCCCCCCCCCCAACTTGTGCACGGGCTTTAATAGCCTAATCAATTATTGTAGATATTGGCGAAGAAGTTTCAAGAAGAGGATCGAAAAAATTCCTAAAACAGAATACCGAAAGAGTTTCTAAAGGAATTATGCCAATCGAAATTAGAATGAATGCTGACGGAATTTTGAAAGGCGATAATGAAAGATTTATCAAAGAATTTGCCGTAGAAATTCTAGAAGAAATTTGAGAAGAAGTACCATAGTCAAGGATCACCTGGTAATCGGCCTATTTTTCTATATTTCAGTTCAGAAAATAATATTAAAATGTGTTGTGAGGCAAACAACTGGTGGATAAGTGGTTTTCCTACAGTAAACACCAAGGACGTCATTTTATAACTTTCATATATGAGGCGTTAGAGCACTAGTATCACGTATTCATACTAATCGATCGAAAAATCCGATCGTTTAGTATCAGTAGTATCAACACTTTCGCGCCGTAAATATTGAAGCTAGAATATGGCGTCCAAAGTGATTATTTTTGGAAAAACACTAATCGACAAGTTTTCCGAACATCACCTTTTAACCCATTGGTGCTGGAGGGGTCAATATGGCCCCGGCGATGAAATCGAGCATAAAAAACGCATTCGAGGCCATCGAGGTTGTGACAGCTAAGACAAAACAATCCGGCTAAAAAGGGTTAATACTAGGATTCTGCATTGAGTTAAAGACCAATGAGTCAAAATATTGCCAGGTGATCGAAACATTCTTACCCATAGTCATATCCTAAAGGACTCGAATAGATTTTTTAAAGGCAATTGCCTGGAAATTTTTTCAGAAACATTTTCGGTGAAAGTGTCAATGAATTTTTTGAGGAATTCGCAGAGACAACTAGTGAACCATTATCCAAGATTATCGAAGGCATTTTCACAGTTATTTCCGAAGTGATTCCCTAAGAAATTTCCATTTTTCTGAACAACTTTTACGAAGATACTTAGTGATCCAGAACACAAGTTATATAATGTGTAGCTAAAAATAGTAGCTCTTTCATGCCACTCTTTCTCGTGATTACGAAGGAGAATTAGTGAGAAAAAAAAAGCTTCGCACGTATGTGCTTAACAGTTGAGCTTCCATTAAATCAATCAATATATAAATACGCAGCGCTAATGCCAACTCTGACAACAAACATCCTTTCTCGATGAACCACCAACGTCTATGCGTAAGCTATCACTTCCAAATGGGTCCATGTAACGTTTTTCCAACAATGGTCTGTTACTCTCTTTCTCACTCTCTCCTGCCCTCGTTAGCCGCTGCAGCTTAACGACAGGTCGTTAAATTTTACGCATCATTGTCAAATATTTTCAAGGAGCGATTTACAACCAGCACCAGAAGTATCCTACGGCTAGGCTAATGCACCGTGCCTGGAATGCCAAACAGCAGTGGGGCACCCCTGAGAATGATTTCGATTCGGACTGGAATTAAACATCGGGTGGATGTGACATGATTCTTAAAACATATGCTTTTGCATTTGAGTGACTTGCGTTGGAAAGTTTTAGGCACACCATTACCTTTTGATTGGTAGATAGGAGCACTAACAACTGATATTCTATTAATCTGATGTTAATTTAAGGATTTGCTTCAGTGTATATCCATCCGAGTCCCTATCATCACATCGGTTGCATTTTGAAAGCTTCCACAACCTCTCACTTCTAGGAAACGACCAACGTAGCAACAGCATAAATCCATATTCGCATTTGTTGAAAGAATAACTTCCGAACATCGGCCAGGAGGGGGGGGATCAAGAGAGAGCCCCCCAGGGCAAGAGAACGGAAACAAGGCGGGTGGCTGGCAATAAAGAGATTGACTTGTTCCTCCTTTGGGTGTTGATGCATCTCGGTCCAGTGCTTCCTTCCCATCTATCTTCTGGGTAAATTGGTAGGTAGCTAGGTAGGTACTACAACCGGCGGGTGATGCTATTAACCACCCACAATGGACCGAATCCTAGTCCGGCAGCAGCCTGGGAAAATGAATTGGTGCTTTCCGAAGAGTCGAGCCGGGCCGTGTTTGATGATCGGAAGTTCAAAGAGCTGTCAGTAGCTGCTGTGTTGCCGGGGTTGAATTATACTTCAGATGAATTGGATAAGGCTACATGGTCCGGGCCATGGTTTTTCGGTGCGAGCTTTGATGCTTGGGCTGAAATGGGTTTGAGTGTCGAAAAGTCGGATGCTCTCAATTGGTTTTATACATTCAGCCGCTTTAGCGTACGCAAGTTAGATGCATTGTTTAGACATTGGGGGTCATTCATAGGCCACATATACTTTTTGGGAGGAGCGGTGGGTGGTCTGGTCACCGTTTACGCTCCATACAAATTTCAATATGTTAGTATGGACAGAAGACAATCCAATATTTTGTCCACATAGTACATCAACGGACCCTTGTTAAATTGGATAGGGTAGGAGCATCAGTTTTGGCCAGTCAGGTGAACATAGTGGCCATAGTACGTTATTCTGCCTGATGTGATCCAAATCGGAATAAATTTGTTTTATGCAATCCAGTATCATAATTTCTATTTTATATAACTCATTTTGGTATCATAATGACCAACTTGATGATTTTGTGGCTATATCGGTATCTTTCTACTCATAAGTATAAGGGAGTAGAGATCAAAGTGGATAATGAAATGATAGATATGATAGAATTCACTAGGTAGCGAACAAGTGTGAAAATTTTATAGAAGGTGAAATTAGGCAAGTAGGCCATGTATTGAACGAATACATCGAATGCGTGAAACTTCTGCCGTGCGACCTGTGCTTTTAAACAGATCGTCTTGGTTGGTAGTTCATACCACCTTACCAAGACTGGCAAAAGTTTCAGGCACCCGACTGCCTATGTATTGTTCTGTTTTCATCACAAATTCTATCGATCGGTAGCTTTTTCGGAATTCGCACTCCGTTCATAGGGGTATGCCTATATCGCGGCGTGTTCTTCCTATTAGCTTTTTCGATCTTATTGGATAAAATAAAACTGAGTGTGTAACAATAAAATGACAGATAATTTTTAAAAATATTACTGAAGAAATTCAAAAAGGAATCGGTATAATAATTCTTCGAAAAAATGCCGAGGGAATCTCTAAATGAATCGTCAAAGGATTGTTGTCATGGAAATACATAACAAAAAAAAAAAATTATTAATAGATTGCCGAAAAAAAATCCCCTAAAAAATCCATTAGAATTCTGAATATTTGAAATGATCACCGAAAAAATACGATATTCTTGTATTATGCGTACGTTTGAAAATATGTTGTTGTTCTAGGATTTATGCTTTTCATAATGATACTGAAAAATTACTCTCATGTAGTCCCTATTGATTTCCACTTAATTATACGATGAGAATGTCGCTTTGAACGTTTTGTTCCCGCCTTAAACATTGACTTCTCACAATCATTCTGGAAAAGCATTCCCGCGGACAATTGATTTTTTTTCATGCAATAAAACAAAGTTGTTGTCATCATGAATGCTGATCTCGAATCGAAAATACAAATTTCCTGTATCAAAAGTAATTTTAAAAAGATTTAATAGTACTTATCCCTCGGAATTCTTCCATTTATTTTGGAAAAGTAAACTGCATTTTGTTGAGTACTTGGTCCGTGTTTTTGAGTTCCCAAAAATACAACTTTTGTTCAATTGATATTTTAAAGATGTCAATCTAGAAGATTTGAAAAATTGAATAAAGTTGGACGCTAATGAAACATAAATGGGTAACTGAGGGTATAACGCCCCAAGGACAAAACGCATTAACACGATTTTATTATATTAAGTGATGCGAATAAAGTGGGTAAATGCCTTTTCTTTGCTAAAATGCATGCGTCAAACCTTTTACTTGGGCATTTGCTTAGGTTGGTATGATAAAACTAAAAGGATGAGCATTTACTTTTCGAACATCGTAATCCATAGGAATGAAGTTGGGAAACCTGAGTAAATGATCACAAATGCTTGAGCCACCTGCTCAGTTGAAAGGGCAGATATTTATATGTTGCAAAAACGTCGAATTATGATCACCGTATGTTGTTTGGAGGACAATTACCATCCCTAGGGCAGTTCTGATAACCCTTCGGGGCCACAAGTGTCCACTTCTATGGAAATTACATGACCTATATTGCGAATATGAGGAACTTCAAGAAGAATCCCAGGAAAACTCATGGAGATATCGTAGCATGAATTCCTGGAGGAATCCCAGCAAGAACTTCTAGAAAAATCCCAGTAAGAACTTCTGGAGGAATCTCAGGAGGAACTTCAAGAAGAATCTTAGTACTTCCTGGAGGAATCCCAAAAGAAACTTCTGGAGGAATCCCAGGAGGAACTCCACGAGGAGTCCCAGAAGGAACAGGAGACTCAGGAGGGACTCCTGGAGAAATCCCAGGAGGAACTCCTGGTGGAATTCCAGCAAGAACTTCTAGAAGAAACTCCTGGGGGAATCCCCAAGAGGAACTCCTGGGGGTATCCCCAAGAGGAACTCCGGGGGGATTCCCAAAGAAGAACTCCTGGGAGAATCTTTAAGAGGAACTCCTAGAGGAATCCCAGGAGAAACTCATGGAGAAATCCCAGATGGAACTCTTAGAAGAATCCCAGAAGGAACTCCTGGAGGAATCCCTAAAGAAATCCCTCAAAAAAATCGCAGAATGTATCCCAGAAGGAACTGCAGGAAGAAATTTTGGAACTCCATGAGAAACTGTTGAAGAAATCTTAGAATGAACTCCTAGACGAGTTCCAGAAGGTACTTCTGGGGGAATCTCAAGAAGAGTTATGAAGCAATGTCGGGAGCAAATGTAAAAGAAATCCCAGAAGGAACTCTTCAAAAGGAATCTCAGAATGAATAGCTGCTGGAAGAATTCAATAGGCACAACACTTGAAGGAATCGCACGACCAACTCTTTGATGAACCTGAAGGAATCTCATACCCAAGCAACACACTTGGACATTAATAAGTTCCTGTAATTTGTATGCAACTATATTGAAAGTTATGCCGTTTGAACCAATCGTCTTATTAACGACTAAATTGCAACCAAAAAAGCGCAAGAGGTGGAGCCAATATAAAACATCCATTTGTGATATGAACGGTTTTAATAAGCAACCGATTTATAACCAACATACAACTTATAGTCGACCTAAAAAATGGTGACCGATTCGACAGCTAGTCAGCTAGTCACCACATTCGTCACTGCCAGTAATAATGCATCAACAGTTTCGTTCATGTGATTAATAAATTGTGTGCATAAATATACCGCAAATAAGGCTGACCGGGAACGTCAATTTGTGTGCCGTTCTAGATTTATCGGTAAGTTACGCATTTTAGCTCCGTATTCTCAACGCGCCTTAGTCTACCCATCATTTTGCGAGTGAAAATTTAGGCATTTGTGGTAAAAATAACTCGCCATATTGCTTCGACGGAGTGCATTTCAGCAGCTTATTTAATGCACCCGTAAAATGCTGAAAATTAATATGGGAATGCGTATTGACAAAGTACAAAAATGCTGCACGTGGTACACGGAACCGCCAAACTACCCCAAATTGGATGCTTTTGACGCAATCCCATAGTTCGGCCCAATAAGTCAACATTTGAGTGAATCGATTAAACTCACGCCTTTACCTCCAGCTAAAAATATACCCAAGATGCCCTTCATTCAACCCAAATTTGGGTAAATCTACATTTACCCAAAATTGGCTTAATGGCCTCAAGGACCCCCATTGGATAGACGCATTTCTGTTTATTTACGACAACATCTGTGGGGGAGAGAGGAAAAACAACCTAATTTTGGGTAACTTATCCATTTGATATACTCATTTTAGGGTAAAATCGACCTAAAATAAGGTAGTTTGAATTTTCCGTGCAGGACATAAACAACCAAAAAAGCAGACACTTGGGCGTGTACTTCCCATTTACGTCGACAAGAGGCTGTTCATTTATTACATAACGAAAATTTCACGTTTTTTGTAAAAAAATGTAAACCCATTGTAAAATTTTTCGTGGGAAACTCCTAACATTTTTGTACGTTACGTAAGATTTCTCAATACCCCATATATTCAAATTTTCCCAGTGGTAGGTACCAGTCGTTCAGTACTGCAAAAATGAAGCAGATTTTTTTTGATTGGGTTAATATTATACTTCCAATCAAATTTTTTTTTCTAAAGTGGTAAAATTTTATAAAATTTGGAATATGTCGACAAATTTATGAAGAAAAGGTTACATTTTATTTGTACATGATTTCGTTATTTTTGAAACATTTTGGTTTTTTTATAGTGCATTTTATATTTTTCATGATCACAAAAACATTTTGCCGCACATTTTGGAACATCTACCTCTCCTGTCAAAATTGTTCGTTATGTTCTAAATAAGTTCCAGGTGCAACATGTTTATAACAATCAGAATCAATGTTTTGGTTGATTTGGTTTGTAAACGGTTGTAACTAAGATTCGTTGAAACAATCAGATTATACTTTAGTTACAAATTGGTTTCGCAAGTTTCGACTAATGATGACGTTTGTTTTCATTTTGCTAGTTGTTATAAAACTGTTACACCTCAGTTTGGCATTAACACCAGGATTTTAAAAGGTTTTAATTTTGTTTGTTTCATGAAAACTCAGTTGCAACATGTTTGCAACGATGATCATTTCCATTTTAGTTGCAGGTGCTACTTGGGAACCAACTATAGGAGGAATCCCTGGACCAGCTCCCAGGAAAAAAATCTATAGGAATCTCTGGTACAACTCTCGAACTGATTCGCTGGAGGATTTCGTGGAATATTCATAGAAATTCATAAATGAAATAACAGGAAAAATCACAAGCATCCAAAGCAACCAAAAGTTCGGATTAAATAGCATGTTTGGGTTTAATCAGCTATTCGAAGGAAGATGAATAGCATTCTATTCAGCTCACTTTTTAAGTAATTAACCGAACTTGAGTTCACAAAAAGTACACTTCTATCGCTGAAAAAAAACGCTATTCAGCTTAAAAATAAACTTCGAAAAAATGAAAAAAAAGGTTTTGGTCCTCAAAAGTTATTTATTATTAAGAGACATTAAGTTCATGTGGAATCCAAATTGACTAATACCTTGAAATAATTTTTGATGTTTTTTACTTACTGAGAATTGAACTCGGGTTCTCCTCGTTGAAAGCCGGTGCCTAACCACTACTCCATGTATGTGTTGTTAGGCACTGCGGGTTTTCACTCAATGTTCTGATATCATATAGTAGGTTATAGTATCATCAGGTTCGCGCATGAACTTTCTCTGAACTTGGAATGGGTAATTCTCGCTGAGACCGGCCCACTATTTACACCTTGTCTTCAAAAATGTTCAAGCACACAATTTGCTCCATAAAAACTTGAAATTCTCCATAACTTAAAACATTTGCACCACTAAAGCAGTGCAATGTAACGCAATTCAGCTCTGTCGAATTAAATTATGAGAATATGCTATCTATGGAGGATTTTCAATTTTTCATGGAGCAATTTCTTTTTTCTATGGTGCAGTTTGATAATACGTATGGAGAATTCATCGATTTTCTATGGTGCAATTTCAATTTCTTATGGTACAATCGATCGATTTTCTATGGAGCATTTGTATTTTATTATGGAGCATTTCAGTATTATTTATTGGTGCAAAATTTCACTTTTGATGAGAAAATTTTATGTTTTACCGGTACATTTTTTATAAAGTATGAAGCGTTTTCAATTATTGATGGGTAACATTGCACAATTTAATGGAACATATGTTCATTCTTTATGGAGCGCTTTTTGATTTTCTATGGAGCGTTTCTATTTGTTTATGGGTGCAATAAATAGGCTGCCTACGTTTTATTGTTGTGAACAAGCGCCATTTTTCTGCGTGTAAGTTCAAAACAAGTACGAAACAAGTTCGAAACGGAACTTTTCAAGTTGTTGGAATATGTCCAACTGAACTTTATTTGAGCTTTAGAGGCTCGCAAAAGTTCAACATGAGTTCGGTTAAATTTTAATTGAACTCTGCTCAAAAGTTCATAGTAAGTTTTTTCTGGACCTATTTTCCACTGTAATGTCGTTTTGAAGAGAAGTCAACAGCTTGTACATGTACTGTAAGTTCGTAAACACTGAGTAACTTTTTGGAGAATTAAGTTCAACGAAACCGGAATTGAACCAAGCTTGAACTTCTGAGTTCGCTCTTCAAGAGGAATCCGAACTTTTGGTTGCTTGGGATAGTATCAGGGCCACAGATTGTTCACAGGTTGTTCCGGATTATCCCTAGTTTTGGCTGAATTAGGATATTCGTCCCGTCATCCTCAGCTACTCATCCTAAATTTACTGATTTTCATTCATGTGACCCAAAAACCACAACGTAAACACCAGTTTTGACGGAGCAAATGCTATGTCCGAAACTCGAACTTACTCTGAGTAAAGTATAACTTTATTCATACGGCTTTGAGTAAATGCTCAAGCAGTTAACTTTGCTCAAGTCAGGTTAGTCTTGAGTAAATACTCATTTATATTCATGTCACTTATTGTGGATGTTTTCTTCAGATCTATCAAACTAAATCTGAGACTGTAGTATATTCAAAAGAAAAGCGTAGCAAACGATGATGTTCTACATTTTGGGAGATTATCTTATTTTGAGCGCACAGAATTTAATGGCCCGTTTACATATTTGCTAATTCAGGGCGACAATACATTTTCGAGCACTATTGGCGTCAAATTGGCGTAATGTAAACACTTTTTAGCTGCTAATAAAATTAGCATGACAAATTCAGAAGCTTCTGAATTTCGTGCTAAAACTAGTAGACAATAATATGATTATTAGATTGTCCTAAAGAATTAGCATCATGTAAACGGTGTGCTAGTCGAACTGTCTGCTAATCATTATATCGTGCCAATGTTATTGTCTGACAGAGTAGTGTTTACATCACGATAATTTGATACCAACAGAGTCGGGTCAATTCATTGTCCCAGATTTAGCAGCTAAATAATTAGTGACAGTGTAAGCGATACTAGCGCACAATAAATTAGCTGACAAAATATTGGCACGCATTACTATCGAATATGTAAACGGACCATAAGCGATTGTGCGCTGATTATATTACTGATAACTTATTAACAACAACGCACCTCCTACACACCAAATTATGGATTTCTCATCCAGCAAAAAGAATTGCTGAGACGCAACCAGCAAATTTCATTTTGCTGCAACATCCGTAATGGTAACTAATATGTCAGCAATGATTGCAATTGCTGATTCATCAGCAAATCAGTTGTCAAACACTTGTAGTTCCGGAAAAAATGCTGCGCAGTCATCCTCTCCAAAACACTGGATTACCGAGAATTAAAAGAAATTCCGACAAAAAAGCCTCTTGCAGCCCGAAATGTAAGGCATCGCATCCATTATTGATATTTCCTGCATTTGAGCATTGTTGGTCAGCTAAAAAATGCTGATTAAACCATTTAGTTTTAAAATTTGACAATTTGTAAACATTAAAAAAAGAACAAAAATTTTCAGCTGGAGTCGAGCACGGTCAAAATTGCTGGTCAACCAGCAAAAAATGCTGTCAATACCAAGGTCAATACACATTGCTGGAGATCCAGCAAAAAATATTTTGCTGGATCGATTGCTGTATTTACAGCTTGTCAAAAACCAGCAAAATTTTGCTGGTTTCCAGCGAAATAAAAATAGTGTATACTCTTTCCAATGCTGCTACTGCTGGGAAGAGTTCGATGGAGCCCCATGATTTCTGCTAAAACCTCGACACTGTAACAGCCCTGTGAGCATACTGCCCATTGGCAGTGCCCAAAAATAATCTACTATTGACTGATGCCAATCAATGCGTGCCTAATGGTTTTAATAGAGTAGTAGTTACACCGCAGCTACACTCTGAAGACAAGTTCCACGTAAGCGCCTAAACGTAGGCTACACTGGGTGCTTACCTATATCAGACAGAGCGTTACAATCGTTATGCTTTTAGTTCACATGCACTGACTGCGAATGCACGCAGAAACGCGCCTACCCAAAACCATGTTAATTCCTTTGTTGGTTATGATCGTGTTTTTTTCCGCAGTCAAGTTCGCAGATACTGTACCCAATTATGTATTTAATGTTTAGTCCTTTACTGTCAGATCGGTTTAACACGCTAAATAAAATTTACGCAAAAGGAAATTTACGCGGAGAAAACACACGGTAATGAATATTATTGGGACACACAAAATTTAATGGTTTTCTTTGGTACATCGAGGTCTATGGTTATAGGGTATAGGGAAGTGTAACCATCTCGGTAGGGGTCTTTTGGGCACTTTTCTGCTACATATAACTTAGCCAATTCTGTTACAGAATTTCTGTACCAATTGAAACAATTCGTGGAAACAATTCTTGAGATACGTACGTATACCCAAGTAACACACATGTTATATAAAAGTTACGACAGCGCAACTTTTGGTTGTATAGAAGTTTATTTTACGTTATTTCAACACAATGTTGGAATTACGTAAAATAAA
The DNA here is from genome assembly GCF_035046485.1 of Aedes albopictus. Lineage (NCBI taxonomy): Eukaryota > Metazoa > Arthropoda > Insecta > Diptera > Culicidae > Aedes > Aedes albopictus. The sequence goes on from NC_085138.1 coordinate 347,826,274, forward strand.
CTTCTATACAACCGAAACTTGCGCTGTCGTAACTCTATTATAACATGTGTGTTGCTTGGGTAGTATCTAACCGTGTACAAAAATTCAAGTCAATTGGTTTTGGAATTGACTAAGTTATAGTGAAGAGTGCCCAAAATACCGGCCGCTGCCCAAGTGATTCCCTACCCTATACTAGTAAGTGCAGCGGCGGAAGTTAACAAATTCTTAGAGGAATACGTAAAAGACTGGCTGTTGAAAGTTCTGGAGAAACAACTGAAGTAATTTCTGAAAATTTCCTTGCAGGTTTTATGAAGAAATTGCTGGTCCAATTGTCGAAATAATTTGTGTACGATTTTGTAAAGGAATCCTTGGATTAATTACTAAAGGAACCCATGAAGCAATTTCAGAATTTCAGAATGAAAATCAGGGGATTTTCTGAAGCGTTTCTTATGGAAATTTATATTCAAGAATCTTTTAAAGATTTCAACAGGCAGCCCCTGGAAGACTTTCTGTTGAAACTTCGGAAGAATTCCATAAAAATCTCTAATAAAATCGATTTAGAAATTAAAGAATTGAATAATTTGTCAGACAAATTTGGAATTCATAAAGGCATATTTTTTAAAGAAATTTTTAATTTCTTTTTTATGTAATCGCTTTGTGAATCCCTAAAAGAGTTCGTGGAAGATTTTTGGAAAAATTTCCCGGAAAATTTTTCACAACAATGGAATTTTTGTCGAAATCAACGGGAGATTTTTTTGAAGAAAGTTGAAGAATTTTCAAAAGGAATCTTTCGAGGGAGTTTTACAGGGGGTGGCCAAAATGTTTGGGATAGGCAACTTTTTTTCTTTCACAAAAAAGTTCAACATACTGTCATTTTTCATAGAGTGCATCAAAAACTCTCAAATTTTGACTGATTGTTATCCTATTATATGTGCATCATGAGTACAAATTTGAGCTCGATTCATTGATCTTTCGAAAAGTTAGAACCGTTCTCGTAAATCACAATTTTTAAAACAACTTTTTCAACCTTTATATCTCTGAAGCAAGTGAACCGAATTGAATGAAATTTTAAACGTTAATAAACAATATATTAATGCTTCAAAAGTTTCCAAAATATTGGTACTCTTTGAACGTTGAAAAAAGTTATGATGCATCGACAATTTTTCGAATCTTTCTCTAAAAAACGCATCCAAAGATTTTCTACTTTTCTTCTCAAGATATCTATTATAAGATATATTAGAGCCTTTTTGGATAAAAGAAAGAACGCATTCAGTAATGTTGTGTGGTATTGTAAATTTGACTTATTATCTTCAATATGGGTGAAAATGTCAAACCGCTATAACTTTATTCGTTGTGAGAAAATAATAAATTTTATAACATCGTGTCAAGTATGTATCAATATATTGTTGATAAACGTTAAAAATTTCGTTCCATTCGGTTCACTGGCTTCCGAGATATGACAGTTCAAAAATAGGTAGTTTTAAAAATAGATTCTTACGAGAACGGATATAGCTTCGCGAAAGATCAACCAATCGAGCTCATTTGTACCAATGATACAAATATAATAGGATGACAAACAATCAAAATTTGAAATTTTTTGATGCTCTCTATGAAAAGTTAGAGCATATTGAACTTTTTTGTGAGAGAAACAAAGTTGCCTATCCCAAACATTTTGGCCACCCCCTGTACATGGAACTCTGGAGTTCTTAGTCCAAATTTCTCGAGCACGAATCTAGGGAACCGTCAAACATTTCTGGCTGAAAATGTAACTTGATGCTTGCTTCCGCACAGTTAACATTGAGTTACATTTTCATCTAGATCCGTTTGACGATTCTCTAGATATGTGCTCGAGAAAATTTGAGCTGTGTACTCCAAATACCTTGTCCTTAAAAGAATGCCTAAAGAAATCCATGAAAGATTTTCTGAAACAATATCTTCAAGAAGGTCTAGAAGATCCCTGGTGGATTTTCTAAAAAAAGCCTAGTTGAAAATCCTAAGAAAGTTTTGAAAAAAAATTAAAGATTTTTCAAAGTTATCGCTGAAAACTTCAGATACCTAAAAGATTTTCTGAATAAATCGTTGCAGAAACTTCTACATTAATACGGGGAAGAGAAATTAATTTCGAAAGGAGTCTCTAGGAAAATTTCTGCAGAAAAAGGTGGAGGAGTAATTATTTACAATCCATGAAAGATTTACTGAAAAAAAAACTGCCGCGGAAAATTGCAGAAGCTACCTCTCGAGAAATTTCTGAAGCAACGATAACGGGAATTTCTGGAGGAATCTCTGTAGAAAATATCCGATTGCGTACCTTGAAGATTTCTGTAAGAATCCCTGGAAAACGTTCTGTACCTGAGCAGGAACGAATAACTAACACATAACTGGAGCATACCAAAGTCAGGTATCATACCAAGACAAGGTATTGGTCGATTATCCAGGTATTGAAAATAACTTATTTTGGTATTTTGTAGGTATTGATAAAATACCTCAACGAGGTATTGGTTTGGTGTTGAGGACTGCATGAGGTATTATTCAATTATGAAAAAATAGCTATTTGTATGGAGAAATCTCCGATTATTAGTTAGGTATTACCATACCTGAAGTCATTATTCACGCGTTATGCACAGAATACATACTAGTTATTATTTTAGGTATTTTACCTCTTATGCAGGGCTACTTAATATCTCATTCAGGTTGTAGGTATTCGGTTTTCCATACCTGAGTTAGTTATTCTTCAGCTATTTTCTCCTGCTCGGGTAGGAGTCCTTGGGAGATTTTTCAATGGAATCGTTGAAGAAATATGTACAGGAATTCTTGTACTAATTTCTGAACGAATCCCTGAAAACTTCCTGAAAGAGTGGCTTTTGAAGAAATTAACACAGCACTTTATAAAGAAATCCATGGAAGATTTTCTTGTAAATTTCCAGGAGAATTCCTGGAGAAATTTTCAATGAGAAATCCATCGTGGATATTCTATAAGAGTAAGATTTTCCATGAAGAAATCCATGCAAGACTTAACACAGATTTCGTTTGAGAAATGTCTGAAGAAATTCTTTAATTAATATTTGAAAAACTCTCCGGTGGAATTTCTTGAACAATCCAAAAAAAAAATCCAAAATAAAATCGCTGAAAGATTTTATGAAGAAATTTCTGAAGTGATTCATGAAGAAACTCGTGGAATATTTTCTGAAAAACAATTTAGAAGGATTTGTTAAGACATCCAAAGAGCGATATCGAAAAGACTAAAATGAATATTTTGAAGGAGTTTTTGGAGAACTTCAAGGAGTAATCTCCAGAGATCTTCCCCTTTAAAATATTTCTGAATGTCACGCAAAATCTCTGGAGGATTAAACAAAGAATCCGTAAAAGAATTTCTTGTGCAGACATTGTAATTTTTTAAACCCCTAGGAAAAGTTCCGAAGAAATCCTTGGAAAAAAATCAGAATTAATCAATGAAACATTAATCATCAGACTCTTTGGAGAAATTTCTGGGAAATACTTGAACTACTTTCTGAAGACATTTCTGGAAAAAAGAACCCAAATCCTCCCCAAATAAATCCAAGAAGGAATTTCGGAAGAAATCCATGAAAGGTTTTCAAAAGGAATTTTACTAGAAATTTTTGGATGAAGATCTTGATTTTTTTTACGAATGCAAAATTAAAGGTTTTCTAAATAAACCTTTACATGATCTTCTAAAAGAACTATAACTTGATGGTTTTCCAATAAAATCTGTGCAGTATTTCTTTTTTATTAAGTTTGCGAAAAAAAATCCAACATCTCAAACATTTGTTTTGCACGTATCGTGGAGGTTACTATTTTTAATCTGAAAAGCTGGTTGCTCAGTAAGTAACTTGAAATAACCTCGATGGTACCACTGATCTACACGCTTAAAACTGGATCTCAATTCTAGAACAAAAACGCAAAGAACAGTCATTTTACCAATGTTCAATTGCCTCAAATGATTAATTACTAACGAAGCTTCATAGTAACTAACTGGAAGCAGCATTTGCCAATGATCATTTTGCATTTATTTATTGTATGACAGACATGAAAAGTTCTAGGAGCGATCGCGACTCAAACTCTTAGCACCCTCAGTATGGTCTAGCCCCGCGGGCTGCACGTGATATCCAGTTCTCTATGTTGCCGTAGATTTCCCCTTGTAATGTTTCTTATGGAAGTTGTTCTACTCCCAAAATAATCATGAAAAACGTGTTGAATGATTCAAAAATCGATCCAGGTGTTGCAAATTGCAATACGAGCAGTTGAAAAAATGGGCCTGAGGATCACTGGTCTAGCCACTAACCGAATCTCTGGTTTGGTCACGCAGTCAACATGGGAATTCTTCAAACAATTTCATACAACCCACCACATATTGTCGGTATTTAAATATATTCAATAATCTAGAGTCGGCTTTTCCTAATAGAAAAAAAAATGTACAATTAAAAAACAGAGTCAGTGGAACGATAAGAAAGCTTCACGGGATCTTACAAAAGTCAAACATTAACTCCTATCACTAGTATCGACGCATCTCCGCACGGTCATCGGACCCCCGAGAAGCTCTCCGATATTCGCTTTCGCCCCAATGACCCCCTAATTCGATGATCGATCTCCTGCTTGGTCCGGTTACAGATCTTTCTTGTTGTGCTGCCCGTTGGCCGTCCGACTGTCCGATTCTTCCACCGGCGACGACACTTCCTTTGGTTTGCAGTCCGCTTGGTTGTTGTTGACTTCGACGGCGCGTCGACCGGCAGCACCGGACGATTTCCGCAGGTAGCTTCGCACGTAGAACGTGCTGAACATGTAGATGAACAGACCGGCATTCAGCGTGAGCAGGGCCGCGATCGGTTTCGGGTAGGCGCACGTTGGCTGGAACTGCACTTGCAGCGTGTGATAGAACACGATTATGAACTGGATCTGGTGGAGGAGGTAGAGGGGTGTTAGCTCGATGTATCAAAAGTGGGAAGAAGAACAGAGAAAAGGTCTTACAATCTGCATCACGGTAAGGTAGCGCTTCCACCAGAGGTACTGCTGCACTTTGGGTCCCATCGCAGCCAGCATGTAGTAAGCGTACATGCACACGTGGATGAACGAGTTGATGACGCCCAACAGAGTTCCATGGCCCCCTGGAAAGCGGAAGGAGAGAAAAGGTCAAAATTTAGTTCTTATCGGTACGCTTTTAGAAATGTTTTCAGGTTTTTATTTAGAAAGGAAACGAGTTTTTGGTTCCGCGCCGGTAACAACTTCTTCAATTTTCTTTTGGAAGTAGGTATTTCCAAAATCAGGCACAAACCGGTTCTAATGGAACGGGATTGTAGTCAATTTTGGAATGCAGTTGTGCAGCAAACAAGAAAAATCCCCTTCTGAGCTACAAACGACTATGTCTTTGGAAATGAGTTGGTGGCCAGTAGCATTGGGTTTGTTTGAACGTAATACTTTGAGTTTGAAGTCTAAACATCGCCACAGTAGAAAGAACCTCAAATTGATTGTTTTTTGAGACGATCTTGGTAAATATTATACTATGTATAGAACACTAACATACACACTACCCGTCATAAGTACGGACTCACTTGGAAAAGAATTACAACACTCAGTCAGTGTTGGTGAAATCACACTCAAGTCCCACTCATGAACCACTCTTGCGTGAGCAAACTCGCGCGCGATTCTGAATCATTTTCTCACGCGCGAGATTTTCATGCGAAATCTCGCTCTCGCGAGCCAAGCGCCGAAAACTCGTTCGCTTGTAAAACGAATCAATATCAATTTAAACGACATTCAATGTTATTGGATGCAAGATGTGGTCTCATTATGTCATACAACCGTCAACACTTTGTTGTAAACAATAAGCAGACCGAGAAAAACACAAATGAGCAAAATCATGAGTCAACTCATGCTTGACTTTTTAGGCGGTGAGTTTGGCGAGTCAAGAATCGCGCGTGAAAAAACTCAACCATGAGTTTTGAGAATTTGAGTTTTTACCAACACTGCACTCAGTTGAATATTGCATCACCTTGAAAAGTTTAGCATCACCTCAAAACAACTACAGATGTGCTGCTATATCTCAAATTTCTGAAAATATGCAAAGGTACAGTCTTCAGCAAAGTTGTTCGGAAGGTCGTTGGCAGCACAATGGTAAGCAGTTTGGTTCACAATTCTGCCGTTAGGTGACGCTAGTGAGCATAAAAAACGAACATTTTTAACTAGTTCTATCTCGTGATCCTGATGAGATAGAAAGTGCAAGTCTTGGGCAAAGTTGTTTGGAAGGTCATGGACATCATAATGACAAGCAGTTCATCCACTTCATATTCAATAGGATTAGGTCTGATTCACGTAATGTTCAAGTTATTCAGGTCACTGGCGTAGCCCCCACCCCCTCAGAGCCAAAATTTGTGGAACAAATTTTCAGTATAAAGCGCATGGCGACGATAATTTTTTTCGGCTTCGCCACTATTTTCAAACTACGAATACAGTTGCTCATTACTGTTCACAAAAAGTAAGTGTCACATCAAAAAATGTATCATTGACCGTTGAAAACCCCTCCTAGAGACAATTTCTGGCTACGCCACTGATTCAGGTGTATGTCATTTAATCCGAGTGATTCGGATCTGATTCACTAGATATTCAAGACTCTTGAATCAAGAGGTTCAGGTCTGATTCATTTCATGTTCAAATTATTCAGATTTGATTCACTTTATATTCAACGGATTTAAATCTGATTCACTTGATATTCATGAAATTAAAGAAATTCAGGTCTGATTCACTTAATGTCCAAGTGATTCAGGTCTGATTCACTTGATATTCATGATATTCAAGTGATACAGGTCTGACTCACTTCATAATCAAGTGATGTAGGTCTGTTTCACTTAATGTTCAAGCGATTCAAGGCTCATTCGCTTCATATTCAAGTGATTCAGGTCTGAGTCATTTTAATCCAAGTGATTCAGGTTTGATTTAGTTCATATTCAAGTCTGATTCACTTGACATTCAAGCGATACAAATCTTATTCACTTGATATTCATGATATTCGAGTGATTCAGGTCTGATCCACTTCATGTTCAAGCTATTCAAGGCTTATTCACTTCATATTCAAGTGATTTAGGTTTGAGTCATTTTAATCCAAGTGATTGAGGTCTGATTTACTTCACAAAGTGATTCAGATCTGATTCACTCGATATTCAAGTGATTCAAATCTGGTTCACTTGATTATTCATAAAATTCAAGGGATTCAGGTCTGACTCACTTCATAATCAAGTGATTCAGGTCTGATTTACTTCGTATTGAAGTGATTCAGGTCTGATTCACTTTATATTCAAGCGATTCAAATCGGATTCATTTGACATTCATGATATTCAAGTGATTCAGGTCTGAGTCATTTTAATTCAAGTGATTCATGTCTGATTCACTTCATGTTCAAGTGATTCAGGTCTGATTCATTTCATGTTCAAGTGAATCAAGTCTGATTCAGGTCGGATACACTTCATATTCAAGTGATTCAGTTCTGATTCGCTTCATATTCAAGAGGTTAAGGTCGGATTCACTTCATGTTGAAGTGACTGAGGTCTGTGTCATTTTAATCCTAGTGATTCAGGTCTGACTCACTTGGTATTCTAGTGAGTCAGGTCGGATTCACTTCATAGTCAAGTGATTCAGGTTCACTCACTGATTCACTCCTTATTCAAGTAATTGTGATCTGATTCTCTGTATAATCAATTGATTCAGTCTGATACATTTCATGTTCTAATGATTCAGGTCTTAGTCATTTTAATCCAAGCGATACAGGTCTGATTCACTTCATATTCAATTGATTCAGGTGAGATTCAGTTGATATTTAAGTGATTCAGGCCTGATTTACTTGATATTCAAGTGATTCAGGTCTGATTCACTTCATATTCTAGAGATTCAGGTCTGATTCACTTAATATTCAAATAATTCAGCTCTAATTCACTTCATATTCAAGTGATTCCGGGCTGATTCACTTGTTATTCAAGTGATTCAGGCCTGAATTTCTTGATATTCAGGTGATTCAGGTCTGATACACTTTATACTCAAGTAATTTAGTCTGATTCATTTCATGTTCTAATTATTCAGGTCTGAACCATTTAAATTCAAGTGATTCAGGTCTGATTCACTTCATATACAAGTGATTCAAGTCTGATTCAGTTGATATTCAAGTGATTCAGTTCTGATTCACTTGATAATCAAGTGATTCAGGACTGATTCACTTCATATACAAGAGATTCAGGTCTGATTCACTTGATATTCAAGTAATTCAGCTCGGGTTCACTTCATGTTCAAGTGACTCAGGGCTGATTCGCTTGATATATTCAAGTGATTCAGGCCTGACTAATTTAATATTCAAGTGATTCAGGTCTGATTCACTTCATAAACTGCTTGTCATTGGCAAATGCTCATTTTTTCATGCTCACTTGCGTCATCTAGCGGCAGAATTGTGAACCAATCTGCTTGTAATTGTGATGTCCATGACATTTCGAACAACTTTGCCGAATACTAGAACTTTCTATCTCATCAGGATCACGAGATAGAACTAGTAAGTAATGCTCATTTTTCCATACTCACTTGCGTCGCCTGGCGGCAGAATTGCGAATCAAATTGCTTGCCATTGTGATGCCAACGATCTTCCGAACAACTTTGCTGAAGACTGTACCTTTGTATATATAATTTTTACCGTACAGGCAATGACTAAACCATACAGTTTTATATTTTTTGACAAATCTCCTTTGTCATGCAAAGTATTAAAAATTATAAAAGTCTATAGTTTTGTCATTGCCTGCATGGTAAAAATTATTTTCGATCAGCCATGCATCGACTTAAATGGAGGTTTCAGTGTATCAAGATTTCGAGATAAAACAACACAAATTTTGCTGTTTTAAGGGGATGCTAAACTTTTTGGGGGGTGTTGCAATACTCAACTGAGTGTTGCAATACTTTTATAAGTAAGTCCGGAAACAAGGAAACAAGAGTAGCCAAAAAACAAATACACTGCAAATGAAAAGAGAGCATGATAAAAATGTGATTTCTCAGGCGCAAGTTAGTGTGTAACTGAATGGTATGCAGAGTTTTGATGAAACTGTCAATGACGTGCTGAGAAAAGCAGCGTTTTTTCCAGTCATGTGCAACGACCGTGGTGAAATGTTTCCGACAGATAAAACATTATTGGCTGCCGGATTGTGAGAGCAGGGTGGGAATGGAAAAGTGACAGATAGAATTCAAATCGACCAAGACGAACAAGCTGTGGAACCTCCAACGATTGATGATGCCAAGATAGCCATTAGCGGGCTGAAGAACAACAAGGCTGATGGAAAGCACGAAATCCTAGCCGAACTGCTCAAGCGTAGTGAGAAGTTGTATCAAACCTTACACTGAATCATAATATCTTCAAGATATTTGGAAGAGGAAGAACTGCCAGCTAGCTGATTGGGTCGTCTCATTTGCCCTCTATACAAGAAAGGAAACTGAATAGAGTGTGCGAATTACAAAGGAATAACATTTCTTGATTCAGCATAAAACATTTTGTTCGGAATGCTGTATAACAGGCTGAAGCCGATTGAGAGGTCCATCATCTGTGCATAACAGGTAGGTTTTCATGAGGGCCGATCAACGACGGACATTCACCCTGCGGAGATTCTCGATAAATTTCAGGAGTACAACTTGTAGACCCATCATCTGTTTATTGAATCAAGCTGGCGTACGATTCAGTGAAGAGACACGTATTATGGCAGATAATGATCAAACTTGGTTTTCCGGTAAAGCTGACTTAACTGATTGATGCGACGCTTGACGGGCTCGAAATCAGAAGACGGCTTGCGGTTGTGAATCGGGCCTTTTTTATTTTGGAACCAGCTGATGTCCCGTAGGCTGCGCATGAAGGTGTATTCAGAGTTTCGTAGAATAAGCATTAGATAAAATTCACAAATATTTATAAAAGAAATGAAAAAAAAAATGCACACGAAGACAAAACACTCGTTGTTAAGAGGCTCTGATTCTTCCGGTCGTGTGTTTTTTTTTCTGGATTTTCCAAAACAAAACCCCCGCTCCCTTGCTTGGTCTTTGTTTCATTCAAAAAAAAATGTATGGACAAGGATATTTGCCCTTTGCACTTAGTCAACTACGAGAGTACAAAACGATTTATTAATTGAACGAACGATCTCAGCATCTTGTCAAGTTTTCCCATACAAACTTCAAGCTCGTTGAGCGCCGCCTTAGGCTTGATAGATTTCGCATAAATTTTGAACGAAGCTTCCGGGAGTTCAAAACATCAGATTCAGGAGATATGACTTGCTATTTTCCGAATTTTATGATTTTATATTAAGTTTACTGTTGCGGCCATATGGAATTGATAAAACCGCTTTGAAGCATGAAGCATATGAAGTCTGAGAAACAATTTTAGAGTCTTCTCTTAAGTTTTCAGATCATTACCAAATTATAGTCAAAAATGTCTTTAAAACATGCAACTCAGAAATTCCGTAAGAAAATGTGATAATATTCGAAAAAAAAAATCGGAAAATAATAATTTATGCATGCAAGCTTTTCCATAAAATTCAAAACTGCCGTAAACTGGAATTTGCGGCGCCCCTGAGATACATTCAAGTTTCAACGGTGTGTCATAGAGGTTTCAAAGAGATTCTGACTGGTGATGCTACGGCGAAGCAGAACCAGTGAAAAGTGATAGTTCGGGCTCGCCGATCGGAAAAAGAAATCGGAAAACGAAATCTGTATGGAAGCTCAAAAATCTGTATAATACAGATAAATCTGTTTATATGGCATCCCTGCCTGAGACCCCTAGAACATCCCTTAAACGGCCCTGTAACACCAAAAACGCCTTGGAACTCTTTTCAAAACGCCCAAAACCCTTTGGAACGTCATTATTGCTTCTCAAGCTCTCTGAGATTCCCTGGAATACTTCTGAAACGCTCTGAAACCCCCAGAAACCATCTTTGAATCGCGTGAAAATCCCTGAAATGCTCCTGAAAAACAAAAAAAATACATCTCTTATTGTTTGATATGTTACGCCAAATTTCCTGAATTTTCTGATAAAAATATAAAACCAGAGTACCTCTTTGCTCCCAAGACCTTGAAAACGTGAAAAAAACTAATATATTTGCATATTTGTTGCATAAAGAAACAAATTGGCCCATTTAACGTATTTTTCCTGAAAACTAGAATCCAATATGTAGCTTTCAAACCAAAAAAAGAAGTTCAAAATCGGTTAACTGGTTCAAAAGTTACGATTTATGGAATTTTCTAGTTTATAAAAACCTTATTTTTTTAGGACTAGCCTATCTGAAAATTGGTCACCCTAATGACGAAATAAAAAATACGGGTCTCCATTGGTAAAATTTTGAGAAAGAAATCGAAATAGTTTTCTAAAACTTACAGAACTTTTTGTAAAATTTGTCCATTTATAGAGTAAAATGTCAATCACACCTAATTTCAACTGCCGGGATCTCAGCATTTCTCAAACTTTCGCTGAGATCCGCACGGTCGAGTGCTCGGCAAAAAACATTTTTACGGGTTACGTACAAAAGGCTGAATCACATAAGGCTGAATGATCAAAAGGCTGAAACACATAAGGCTGAATGATCAAAAGGCTGAAAGCATCAAAAGGCTGAAAGATATCAAAAGGCTGAAAGATATCAACATGTTGAAAAGTTTTGAAAGTTGTAGATAATCGAATGAAATGACATTTTGGACATTTATGGCTAATCTATTGGTCTTTGATAAACATTTGACTCGACTTGAAAATGATCATAGAAAACAAAAGAATCTTTGCTCGAAAGTACAATTGGTCAAAACCCATTTTACGGAAGAGGAAGTATATGACATTCAATCTATTTGACTATTCATCGGATGGACATCTGGTCACGTGAGCTAACTCTAACTGATGAAAAGACATTCAAGTGGAACATAATTTTATGGATTTCGGTATCATAATGTCTATGTTATTGTACTTTCTTCAGTATAATATCGGCCAATACCCTGCTAATACTAAACTATTTTAGCTCAAATTGACAAAGGATTTCGCCAACAATTTATTTCCACTCGTTTGAAGTATTATGTGTGTCAACTCGTAAACTAGGTTGAATAAGTCTTAGATGTAAACAATTGTTCGGGTAATTCGGGTAATAAGCGGAAGTTGAGGCAAAAACTATTGCTCAAAAATGTTTGAACTTTGTTCAGTTCTAAATTTATAACGCGTGCGAGCTCTAAATTGAACACTAGCGAAATCCGCGAAACTGAAATGGCCATACCTCCACCATGTTTCCACTGATTTCAAATATTTTGAGCTCATTAGATTCAGAAACTCTTCTGCTATTGGAACCTTATCTGAGCGTACCAGTCCGGTCAACATGGGTTTTGGAAATTCCGGATTTCCAATCATATGATTTACCACAATACAGTCACGGAGTTATTGGCATGAATTATCGAAGATCATAAAATTGCCTAAACCAATAGAGTCCGGTCGTCGGTCCATCAGTTGGCCATTCCTGATTAAGTTTCTCAAGGAACTCAGGGTGACTAAACAGGTTTATTAGCATCATATGTCGACAGAAACTATTTCCCCCAATGTTGTGCGCATAAGAATTCAGAACCGAATTGCAGCACTGCAGTGTGAACGCGTTCAATTTGCATTGAAGTTCATACTCGGCACACTGCGATCAAATATATTTGAACATGCAAATTGAACGCGGCATGAACTGGAAAGGACTGAACCCGTAGCATGCTGACTAACATGTTACCCTGGTATTTGTGATACTAAAACGGTCATATTTGCGCCATTTCACCCTTCAATTTTGGCAATCTTTTGGGCAAATTCAATCTCCTTTTATTGAAGAGTGAACCAGTCCGACCATCGTGTGTTTCGAATATCCGAGACCACAATGTCGTACCAAAGGATCTATGATGCATTTCCCTGTGAGTCACAGGCTGTGACATAACATAATAACGTCCAAACATGTAGATGCGGCACAAGGTTCTAGTCCTAGGAAAGAAGACACATAGGACTTAATGATGAAGATAAGCGCATGTGAACTCAGAGTCGAATGGGAACCGAGCGGGCGCTCTTAAGCAGCAAAAGCTCTGACAGGCAAGTTCAATGCTATGTTGACCAAAAAATTTAAAGTGTTAAGTTCATTTTTGGCTCACGTTCTGTTCGAATACAATACTGCTTGAAAGAATAGCCTATTTTATAAGAAGGAGAAACATCTGGTAAAAAGTAAGCAGCTTCAACACCTGAACTTAAATTATGGTTCTTTCAACATTTTAAAAGGAAAGGTTTTCCACCTTTGATAAAAAAAAAAATCTGTAGCTATAACATTCAAACACAGTAAGAACAGCCTATGTGCAAAAGAAGGGGAAATCTCCGATGAATCGTTTTTGAGGAATATGCGCACGCAGAAGCTCGCTGCATTTTACACATTGGTAAGAATGCCAACACTGAATATATGCAAATACCTCAAAAGAACAGCCCATTTTTAATAGAAGGAAAAATCACTTACGGGAGATATTATCATTAAACCTTTCCGCTTGGTCGTTATACTGTACTATTTGCGGCCACAATACTTACTCTTCCATCAGAGGTTTTTCCCGCTTTTTTAGAAAGGCTGTTCTTTCGAGGTTAATGCATACATCATAATTTAACCATTCAACTAGGCTGCCTAGTAAACCTCCTTAGCATTAAAATCATTATAACCCATTCGCCTTAGTGGCATTAGAGAGGCCTGATATCCTTCGGCATAATGACACAGCACCAACGGGAACGACATTTCGGCAGATGCCACTCCGGGGAATAGTATTCCGGAAAATATAATACCTTGTGTAATACCATCTTTTAAATCATTAAACCCTCAGCTCAGATTCATTCAGCATAGAGTTCAGCATAGAGTTCATTATTATGCATATTTCAAGTTTTGGAATTTGTGATGTTTTCAGCCTTTTGTTATTTCAGCCTTTTGTTATTTCAGCCTTTCGTAATTTCAGCCTTTTGTTACATATCCATAGTTTCAGCCTTTTGTATTCAGCCTTATGTGCATTCAGCCTTTTGAAATTCAGCCTTATGTTACCATCCCCATTTTTACTGAAATCTCAGCAACTCTAACACTACATTACTGATATTCGGCAACTGTATTGCTCAGAATCAGCTAATAAACGTCAATTTTTCTGAGCTATCAGTTTGTGAGTTTGCTGAGTAGTCGGCTGTGCGAGAAAAGCCGAGCCCGCGAATATTTTTTTTAGTGTATTACTCTATATCTCAAAGAATAATGGATGCAATATTTTCAAACTTTTTTGAGGGGTCGCTATCACGTGGACATATAATAAACAATTTTGTTGGGGTTAAATTGTTCACTGTAAAATAAAAATAAAAATCTGCTTATGTAGTTGACAATGTTTATACATTTATCATATTATGAACGTTTAATCTTCCACACGTTTGATGGGACCTGCTCTCCATATTTAGTTTAGTAGGATCTGCATAAAAATATTACAGTAAGAGAATTTTAAGAAAACACTTGGCACTTTTATCGACCAAAATATGATAAATTTTCAAATGGTACTATGAACACATGCAGATTTATCTTTTTTTTGCTGTAGATATAAAACCTCAAACAAAGTTGCTCAAAAAGCCTCAGGTATAAGATGCAACAAAAAATATTTTTTTTTTCATACTGTGATACGATGTTTTAAAAGTTTGTTCAAAAACCTCATAGGTTTTACTAAAAAGTCTGTTACTTTTTGAAATTTCATCGGATTTTTCTGAAAATTTCAGCAAATAATCTTCAAAATATAGGTAATTTAACCGTATATTTTCAGCAGATTTGACACCCGTACTTAAAAAATGTAAACTATTCAATGAAACATCATTTGAAATGTGCTCTCCCGATATTAGAGATGTGTCACATCTCAAATCAGACTAACACAGTAAACTATAGAACTGACGTAGACAACCTCAAACCCTTGAAAAAGGCCACATCCCATGGCCGAAACGTCGGGCAGAATTAAATAAATCGTTTGATTTTTAAGACTGAGAGTGCCAAATTCATCCGATAAACATAATTCCAGTCGTTTACCAAGGACAAATCCAAGCCAAATATCTGGAATTCCGAGAAGAACTCCATATTAGGAGCAACAAATGAACAATTCTCGGAAGGAACCCTGAAAGAAATCTTCGGAGAACCTCGAAAAACTTCGTAACAGGATATAAAAGAAGCTCCTTGTAGAAATTTCCAGAAAGTCTGCGGAAGAAATATTTGGAAGGACCTGGAAGAAACTCGAGAAATTTCGCGAGGATCTTCAGGAGAAATTCCGTGAGATACTATCTAAAAAATAACAGGAACACCTAGAAAATCATGGGGCAAACTCTGGTGGAAACTCTGGTAGAAAGTCTGCGAGATTTTTTTTTCGAGATTCGACCTCTAAGAAAGATCTTAAGAGAAACTTCGCAAGAAATGCGAGATGTAGCCCAACCAAACATCTGTAAGCCTGCTGGTAGGCTCTATGATAAGTATTAGAGGCATCTCATGGAAAAATTCCGAGATAAATTCCGAAAGAAATCTCTGGAGAACCTCTGAGAAAAAGTATTGCAGAAATCTGGTAGAAATATTTCCGGTTCAGGCTTCAGTTTAAAATGATTTCTGTGAACTTGTGACTTCAGGTTGATTGTTTCGTACTAGTTAGTTATTTTGATAGAAAATCAACAGCCTACATTTAAGATAGATTAATCCCACCAGTCAATGTGCTCTGCTGGCAAGGCAGAAAATTCCTCTGAAGTGATTAATAGTATTAACTTTTCTATAATTATACTGTTGTATATTATACATAGGCTGACCATCCGTCCCGTATTTAACGGGACAACACAATTTTCAAAAACTCGTCACTGGTGCATAGTTAAAGTTTTTGGCTCAATTATTCGTTCTTTCTAGCTGAAATAGCATTATTAACAACATGCAGTTCTGTTTTTGGACATTGATTTGCTTTTTTGTTGAGTTTCCGAAATGTGTCCCGTATTTAAACGGGACAAATCTGGTCAGCCTAATTATACAACACCGTGAAAACCCCTATAGAATTTGCAGTTGATTGTTGCTGACCGCACGATAATTGATAGATTAAGAAAGCCGTTGAAACTGATTCCTTTTTCAAGATCCTGTAAAGGTAGTATAACTTGAAAACTTGAGACAAATAATTGAGGATCGTGTTTCGTACTGTAAAACCATAAACACAGATCCAGTCCTGGAAGATGTTAGCCTAGACTTCTATAGATAAATAATTCCGTATAGCAAATGAAACCCACTTAAACACGCTGGGGAATTACAAAACATCGGCTGTTTGGGGCATCCCGAGCAATATACCACCAACAGTTAAAGGCACTTACCGGCAAAGTACTTGACCCCGATGAAGCCACAGACGGGCATCAGCGTGTGGTGGTACAGGTGCAGGAACGAGACCTGATTTTGCTTCTTGCGCAGCACGAAGAACACGGTATCGAGCAGCTCGACGACCTTACAGATGTAGTACAGCCAAACGGCGCGAGCCATCTGTAAACGATTTCAGGATAAATTTATAAATCGATGGTTTTTCCCGTTATTACTACGAGTCAATGAACTTACCCTCATAGCAATGGGATGTCGAGTGTAGTCCACTGGTTGACACTTCCAGTCGTAGTGTCCGTTCCATCCACCCTGGATACCCTGTGGGAGAGAAATCGGAAATCAATTCACCGAGTAACTCATCCCCCTAACATTCCCGAAACAAACCTCATACACCAGCACGATACTGAGCAGCACCTGGACGGCGTTGTACCCGATGAGGACGTTCTCCAGCTTGAAGGGTTTCCGCTTGGCCATCCACCGGGGACCGGCGTACAGGCAGAAGTAGAGGTACGTCGCCAGGATCATAATAAGCGGAGTCAACGACCCGGACAGGAACCAATCTTTTGTGCGCTCATCTTGGTTATCGACGAAAAATTGCACTATCCGGTCGAAGAACCCGCTGCTCTCGGTCATCGTTTCCGACTGCATTGTGTGGTATGAATTTGTTGAGCTATTCTGGTGGTTTTAATTACGCTGTTGGCAATTATTTCGCTATCTCATGAGGTATGGTGTATCTGGAACAGAAGAGATATGATTTGGAACATTAAAATCGGGACTGAATAATAGCTTAGTAGGAAGTTAAACCCTCTTTGAAGTTGTTGTATTCACTTAAACTTTGTCATCGATTATTCAAATCTTGATTTATTTTTAATTCTTCTGTTTTGTTTGATTTGATCCATTCCATATTCCCACCAATGAATGTAGAATTCAACAAAATTCCCAAAAATCAAACCGCATCTAAATCGGTTTTGACACGCTCGTTACCGGTCTGACTTGACTGGTGTTGCTTCACGTTTCGGGTAGGTGCACTACTCTGTTCTGTGTGCTAATGTTATGAAACTCGGTAAGCCAACGACATTCTCTACCTGCGTGGAACAACTGGATTGTTTAGCATCTGCGTTTCAATTTTCGAGTTCAGGTTGCTTTTCGGCACATTGTTGTACACAAACAGATTGTATATCCCATTCTCCTAAACTATAAGTGGAATTGGACTAATTTTGAGTTTTGACAGAAGCACAACAATATTCTCGAAAATTAATGTTCGAACATACACTCCACAATAAAATACTCGATCACCTCATCCAAAACATAATAAATTTTGAAAGTTTAGTGAACAATTTTCTTTTTTTTCCTCTGTTGAGGGAATTAAGCCACTGCACAATGGGAAAAAATAGGTATAAAACGCGAATAAATTCAATACCTCTGCTCGGAGCGGATGGATTCAAATGGAATTTTGGCACAAACTGCAAATATCTCTACAGTTTCAGATAAGGAGGGCGTCATTCGCCGCACGATGCTGGAAATCAGTGTATCGGGCCCATTTTAACCCACTCTCTCTCATTTTCACCTTTTTGGAAAAAATCCTGGAGTGCAAAATAAATGATTTATTCAATTCGTGTTTGTGTTAAAACTTCCGTAGTATCTAATGGAGCTGGTTTGGCTCACCGCACGGCATTAAAAATATCCCCTATTTCATTAAATTTTCACATGCATCTTCGCCCGGAGTGGAATGCAATCGACAATAGAAGGACCACTCTTATGTCAAATTTCCGATACTATGGAAGTTTCTACACAAACACGAGTTAAATAAAGCCATTTATTTTGCACCCCAGTCGGGAATAGATGAGAATTTTCTCAGAAAAGTGTGAGAGAGAGAGAGCGCGGGGTAAAACGAGCTCAATACACTGATTTCCAGCAACGTGCGGCGGATAACACCCTTCTTATCTGAAACTATAAAGATTTTTGCAGTGTGTGTCAAAAATTCATTCGATTCCATCCACTCCGAGCAAAGATATTGAATTTATTCGCGTTTTATACCTATTTTTTCCCACTGTGCATTGCGTCTAATAAGCTGAACTTTTGTGACATATCCCGTTTTGATATTCGCATCTAGCCAGCTAATTACCATGTGTCAAGCAATCAGCTTCTGCCCCGACGCGTCGTCTCCCAGTCAGGTACAATACAATTTATAAACTCCAAGACCTTCCCAGGTTCTGCAGACCAGAAGTGTGTCTGAATAGATCCGAAGAAGGAATCCACCACTTCACCTAAATATCCCAATCACTTTAGCTACTTACGTGGCGGCCTAATCCCACTGGAAAGCCCTGTTTGAACACTATGAATGATCCCGCGAAACATTATTAACTTATTGATATTGGCTTCGTAAACTGCACACTGAGATTGTTATTGTTATATTTATGTTTAAAATAGGTATCCAAAACAAACATCCCATCCATGTATATGCTATTTACAGATGGTTGTTTGAAATACGTTGAAATGATGTTTTTTTCAATGTATTATTGTAGGTTTTTGAGAAACATGTTATCGAGATGTCCATAAAATGTAATTTGAACGTATATCTAATATTTTGAAATTTTCCATATCAGGCCAGTTGAATTACAGTGCCTGCAAAAAAGTTTCACACTGTAACACTTCAGCCGTTGATTTATCTGCATTTTCTCTCAAAATAATTATTTATCTGGGAGAGTTAAAACATTGATTGAAATAATATATTTTCCTTATCCTAATTGCACATTATAAAAACACATTGTTAATGCAAAATAAATGAAAATAGCTTTCCAAAACTTCCTGACGGTACTGTGTCAAGAAGGCACCATGTTGCATGTCTGAAAATGTGTCCGAAAGACTCAAACAAACCTGAGAAATGATAAAAATCCCAAAAGCCTCCCTTCCTTGTTTCCAATCCAATGGAAAGCGCATGATTTCATGAACAGTGGATGTGTTTATTTCACCATAAATTTTGAATGGCACATGAAATTAGATCACATCGAGATGATAAATTACAAATGAAATGAGAGGATTAATAATGATGTTGACCCATAATCATATTTATTTGCACAATGTGTGTTTGATAAGTAATGATTTCTCTGTGAGTAAAAATTAAGTTTTTACGATGTTTGCAGAGAACATATTGAATACTTAATTTTATGTAATAATAATGTACTGAAAAACATTTAGTAACTTCGAAGATGTTTTATATGCCGCCATTTTTTGCGCTTTTTCGGTGATATAAGTGTACTAAAATACGTTTCCGATACTTGGAACAAAACATCTGCGTTTGTATGAACCATGTATTATTTCCATTATTATTACAAGTTTTGTTACTTGGGTTCTTCTTCTTTTTTATGGCTCGACGTTCGCATCGGAACTTGGCCTGCCTCTCTTCAACTTTGTGTTCTTAATTTGTACATTGTGTGGCAACACTATGCCCAGGGAGTCGAGAAAATTTTCCCGACCAGAACGGGAATCGAACCCGCCGTCTCCGGATTGGCAATCCATAGCCTTAACCACTAGGCTAACTGGAGACCCCACAGAATATAACAGTTATGGAAAACGGATGATAAACATTTAGTAAAAGTTGTTTTTAATCATTTTCGCAAAAAAACTGCATACCGTTTGACGGTATATTCTTTATAGGGTGCATCTTTTGTTTCACTAGAAACTGTAAATTTTATTGTGTAATTGATGCTTAAATCGGAAATCTCATTCCAAAGCAATACTTCAAGTGATGGCATTAACTGTAGCATACGAAAAAAGAAGCTGATAATTGATGTTCAAATTGTTACTAATTTGTGAAATTAACACCTAGCTGGCAAACCTATTTTAAGCAATGAGTTCAACACTCGCGGAAACGCCTACTCTAATATCGACCGATTATTGAATTTCAAGGTTGGGGTACATCTTCCGGAAGCTATTCCGTGATTTTTGAAGACGTATATTGCTGCATATAGGGATCGTAAACTGGGGTAACTTTGATGTTATTCAGACATATTTTCTTAATACTGTTTTAGAAGACATTAACTCAAAACAATGTTGGTTTCAGAAGTGGTGCAAGCGACATAATTTTGCTAATTTTCAACCGCATTGAATTTCGTATGATACTTTTGAAATTTAAAATTGATTTCTGATTGATTACATATGATCGAGTTGATTTCAGAGGATGAATTGTATTTTGTTCTTGAGTTTTCTCGATTTTTATTTATTTTTTTTTCTTACTTTATCCAGCTGATTTAAAAGGTATTTTTTATTATCTAAAAATGCTGTGAGAAATATTTCCATTAAGTACTGATGTACATGCTGTTCCTCACCAACAAACTACCATATCCATCTAAAAACTTGAATAATTAATAATGTAAGTAATTTAAAATTCAAGTTAATTTAGATTTATTTTGATAATTTACAAAAAAAAAAAATATTCCATTTTCTACCATTATCATAGGGATAAGTAGAGTAATGAGGGGCAAAATTTCGCAGTGGGTCTATCTCTAAGCATGAGTTAAGAACCGAAACAAACCTGTATGGGTGCGACACATAATCAGGTCAGTTACTTTTCAAAAAAAATTGTGTGTATAGCTGTTTTGATTTTTTTCTACCTTTTGGAATAACAATTGTGACCTAGTGACAAGAAGAAGAATCTTTGAATCTTTTGATATCAGAGAATCGTTATTCTATAGTAGTAAAACTACCAGTGCTTCTTTTAAAAAGGAGCAAAACACCTAATTTTAGTAAAATACTATCGTTTATCTGTCAAACTCTATCGAAGTACTGAAAAAGAAACGATTTTTTTCCGGTGAACATTTTTATCGATTGATATTTTCGTAAAATACTACAGAAGTCGGTAATATTTTCAAAGTGTATTACTTCAATTACTTCACGAATATAAATGTATTTTTGCCCTCGGCCGAGAGTCCGACTGCACACTAATCAATGACAATAAGTGATTGGGAGGCAGATCCCCGAAACTCTTGACAATTAAAAATAATTTCCTCTCCCGCTTTGGCACACATGTGCACAACAGTGTATGTGTTAGATGTCCATCTAATCCCATCCGAAGGAGGTTTGGATTGTGAAAAGAATATAACCATGTGCGACAGTGTATTCATTCAATTATGTTTTCATTAATATTCAACATTTTCCTAATCTTTTCTAGTTATTCTAAACTTGAATATATTGTGAAGATTTTAAAGAACAACCGACATAAAAATACCAACAGATCTAATGTTTTCAATGTATGTTATACATTACAAAAACTTTCAAATAATATAAATTGTGAACAGTGAATTGTGAGCTATTTGTTATTTGTCTTGTTCTACAAAATTTACTTATTCAAAGAAAAAAATCTATGGGAGGTACATTACGCTGATTTTATATTTGCATTGTTTCCAAGCGTGAGAAGTATGTGTATTCGAAGAATAATAACACTAGTTGAAAGCATTTTTGAATTCGGTTAGCTGATGATCAATTTAGTGTAGAATTGTGCCCTGAGTTAAAAATGCAAAGGAAGAAAAATACAGTAGAGTGGAGATATTTTTGACTTCCCATATAAGGCTGGTGATTTAAAGTCGTTTATGGTTCTACTTTTAAGCAAAGTTACTAGCTTCGTACTACTCATTCTCAGTAAAACTCCAAATTATTTTTAGTTTACAGTATTTATTTCTTTATCTGTAGCGCCTTTTTTACGACTGCTTCCATTATTAAGAACTACTGAGGTATGACCCATATTAAACTTGTTGCAATTCTTTTACTTGCTGACATCAAATGTTTTAATATTTACTTAAAAAAAAATCAACTATTGCACTCTTCTTATTTAAAAAAAGAAGAAGTTTGGTAGCCTCGGGCTGAAAGTCTCGATAATAAAGATATAAAAAAAAGTTTGGTGTTCATTTTAATTTAATTAATTATTCATCATTCCAAAGTTTGGTGTTCATTTTAATTTAATTAATTATTCATCATTCCATTTCCCTCCTTGACGTGTCAATGAGCACTGTGACAAAAGATGAAAATAATATTTGTTCTGGACTAATAAGTACTATAAATGAGATAAATAATTCTTACAATTTACAGACGAACCAGCCAAGGGCTGAAAGTCTCTTAAATAAAGACAAATCAATCAATCAATCTTACAATTTGGGTGGTTTTACATTTTTCATTTTTCAAGAAAGCTAAAAGTAATGCTCTGAGACTGATCTTCAGCGTAACTGTCTTTGCGAACTAAAATTAAATTTTTAAAAGGCACTTGCCACAGAAGAACTTATTTTCACCGATTTGCAGAAACAGCACAAACTGCATATATGTATGTTGGTTTTAAATTTTCATATTTAACCCTAGTGTTGCCGGCAAGGTATCAGGTATCAGTAGGTCGGCTCCAGAGGCACGTTCTCCTCCATTTGGGAAATTTGTGCCATCGCCATGAATACGAGCCTATTCATCATTTACCTGAGGGAGAGCGAGGGGAGGAATAAGGGATGGGATAGGGAAAGGGAAGGTTGGGGAATAGGGTCGACATAATCGCATAAGTGTACCACGCATCAAGCGTAAAATAAATTGAGAGTTGCACTAAATTCATGCATAAGATATGTGTATAATTTGTCGAGATACTCTAGTGTTTCTCAATTCCAAAAAACGTTGATAGGTTGTACATTTTCAAAATTCTATGCTTTCAGAACATGCATACAAATGTTTAAAATTATCAAGACAAAAGAGCCTCCTTACTTACACAATAATCTTCAGTTTTTCAGAAACACTAGAACTATGAGATTGATTGTACCTCAGCATTCAACTTCTTACTATGGTGACTCGTTGTTCACGAGAGGCATTTCACTTTGGAATCGATTGTCGTCAACTCTTAAATCATCTACTAGTTTTAACAGCTTTAAAAGGGGTCTGTTAGAGGAACTCGAACACATGCAATAATAGTATTAGAAAAATAAAATCAGAAACTTGAATTAGTTGTAAATTAATCGTCAAAAAGCTTAGTTTCACCAGAGTGTAACATTTAAGAAGGGGATTTCCTTACGTTACATGAATACAAATAAAAAAATAAATAAATAAATAAATAATAAAATAAGCCTATAGCTACTTGCCACAGCGGGTTCCTGAAGATTCAGGCTTCTTAGGTCAGTTTCACTTAATCAAGTGTTTACCGAGTACTCGGAAACGCAGTTGCGTAAAAACTGGGTAGCTACATATCAAATGATTCAAAGTTCCGCAGTGGGATTCTCAGCTAAGATATACAAATGAAGCAGCCTGTTGAGGCTAGTGATGGACAAAATCATAAGTAGGAAAACCACATTGAGTTATTGCGTTTCTGCTACGAGTTATTGCGTTTCTGCTACGAGGTTCTTCAAAAGTCATGGCAAGACTCCCGCATGGGGGCATCCACAAACACTCAATTTCCTAATCGCTGCTTGACGTAATGCCGAGAAGAGATGTTGGTTTTTGAGAATTTGGCAAATCCAATTTGAAATCATTGAAAGATAAATAGGACAATCCATGCGGCTTCCAATATAGAATCGAAAGGTACGTGTTCAAAAGTAAAAGAAAACACCCAAACAAAATTGTTTTTGAATAGTTGCTTTTCCGATATCGTAAACAACATTGTGTAAATAAATCACAGTAGTGGACTTTCCATTTTGGTAAACATGTTGGTTCCCATGGAGAGGCATGTTTGCCAGAAAAACATCACGGGTGTGATGCTCGACAAAGCGTTCTAATAATTTCAGAAGAAAGAGGTCAAATTTATAGATCTGATCTTTATACGATGCATTATCCACTTACGGAATAAACTTGACAGTATAATCCCACCAAGATTTGGGAATAGGAAGGCTGCAAACAAGCAGTTTTATCAAAACATTTTGGTGCTCGAGGCATGACACGCGAGATTGTCATTTCAATTTTACTGAAAGTAGCAAACATCGGGTCCAACGCAAAAAGGCGGAACCATATAGGTGTTAATCAATGCATCACATCTACATAGAAATACCCCCTACGGAAGTAAGGTTCTTGAACCAAAGCTGTTCTTCTATGCTGAAGATTGATCTGAGCTATCATAACCATAGCCACTACCCAAACTAGACATGATCAAACTCTTACAATCACAACACAAGAAAAAAGAGCAGCGATAAAAACCAATTCGGTATCGATTGAATAACGCCAGAGACGAACATATACAGAGGACACTGTGAAGAACGCATAATGCGAAGAGCCATATAGGTTATAATTAAAGCTAACAAACAACATACTAATAATCCCACCCTTATTGAGCTTCGCAGTTGAGGCTTAAGATGGATAGCAGATTATCTCGGAGAAACACAAGGTCAACTGCACCATTGCTCCGGTAAGCGCAGTAAGGGCAGAATACTGTGGAGGGCGCCCTATCGCGTTTGCGTTGAGTTAACTGTCGATAATTTATCGGTTAACAACCTTGCTCCACAGGCTCCGTTTGTAGTTAGGTTTTTATTAGACCCCCCCCTAACCATTCATTCCTTGGCACGGTAAGCATAAAGCCGCATAACACCATGAATTAGGGGTCACCAGTTTAGTGGACTCATACCACTGGATCAGGCGATTCAGACAACCGCTACCGACACTACACAGCTATCTAGGCTGATTGGGAAAACAAGTTAACAATGATGGTCAACTTTCAAACGAGCCCGAACAGCCACCATGCCAGCAAGGTACCCGGATACTGTAAACCGGGATCAAATTGATCTCTGGGTTGAAATTGATTAACTTTTTCTCCCGTTGTAAGCAGGTTATAGTTAAAAAAGCTCAATTTGGTTACGGAGAATAAGGTGTATGAAGTGAGCAATCTTGCAAAAAAAAAAAATGATTTCAAATCGTCAGCCTTGTGTGGAAAGTCGAATTTTTTTTCCTTCACCGTTTCGAACTCAGAGCATGATTCAACACTAAAATGATGATCACCTTACCGAGTTCAAAGATGCTGTAAACTAGTGTAATAAGTTTCTGAATTGAATGAGTCAATCATTTCCAAAAATGGTGGGATATTCACGGAGGTATGATTATTCCAATTTCGTGTGTACCCGGGTACCCTGTCTGCATTCTTTTTTACTGGCCACACTATGGTTGACCTTATCAAAAGACACTTTATTCTGAGGAAAAACACGATTCGCAAATTGTTTACGTCCCATTGAATTGAATTTTTCAAAAATAACGTATTATTAAGTCAAAAGACCCATAAATTTACGTCTATAAATCGTTTACGTTCTGTGCAAT
Organism: Aedes albopictus; assembly: GCF_035046485.1. Classification (NCBI taxonomy): domain Eukaryota; kingdom Metazoa; phylum Arthropoda; class Insecta; order Diptera; family Culicidae; genus Aedes; species Aedes albopictus. Next base: position 347,851,887 of record NC_085138.1, read on the forward strand.
AAATTTACGTCACGAGTAATTTTGATTTTTTCGTAGTGTGTGGGATTGTATGTCACTTTAATTTTGATTTGCTAATTCTTTGTACTGGAAATGTTGTGCAAACTATTTCATAGTATTTGAAGTCATAGACGAATATTTAAAAGAAACGCTAGAACAACGTGAATCACTTCAAGAATATTGTGGTCAACTTAACAAACATTTTTGGTAAAATTTTCGAAGGGTATTTTTTTCGCTTCTTTGAAAGTTCCTGCAAAGTTGCTTTTATATTGAAAGAAAAATAGAACATTTTTGAGATTTTTTTAAATTGATTTGAGAGATTTCTAACGGATTGTGTGTGTGTGTGTGTGTTTTTTTTTTTGATTTCTTAGGAAGCCAAGGAAAACGTTTCTTTATTTATTTATTTAATTTTATTTCAAACTTAATTCGAGGAGGATTTTCTGTCGAAAGTAAACTTACTTATTGGGTTTCTCATTAATGTTTAGACTACTGTGATAATTTAAGAATCTACTGAATCAGCATTTCCCAGCTAAATTTCACACTAATCAAACTTATTTTGTTTACCTGTTGTACATCCGACGCCCCTGTCATGAACTCAACCGAACTTGTGTATGCCAGCCGCTGCGAAGTCGTGTGCGAAATTCGACTATGATGATAATGAATTTCGGCCGAGTCTAAATGGGTGCAAATGTCGCAATACTAAAATTTGAAAGAACTTATAGGTATATTCTTCAAGAATGCATTGTCCAAATACTAAAATTTATGGTGGAATTGTGGGTAGAAATGTTGAATTAATTTTTATCCTTGATTGCCTATACAATAACTGCTGAATACATCCTTGAGTTTTAAGAATAACAAATTAAAATATTTTTTTTTTTTGAATGAGTGTAATCAGCTTTGTATCTGTCCTTTAAGGGCAGAATTAAAAGGTACAAAACTGATAACACTCATGGGTAACTCTCGCTGAGACCGTCCCACTATTTACACCATGTCTTCAAAAATGTTTAAGGTGGCGATTTTCTGAAAGTCCTCCCCAAAAAAGTAAGGAAAATGCATTTGGTTGATCAAATTGGTGGACCCCCCGTTAGTTAGATCCACACGCATTTTGGCGGACCCCTCGATTTTTGTCAATTGTTGGTTCATTTAAACCGTTATAACTCGAAAGTTTCGCCAGAAACCACCTAAAAACTATAGGTTGTTGAAAAGAGAGAAGATAGGGCTACTATTTACAGTTATAAAAAGTTGGGTCGGCCATATTGATTTTGGCCACCATCTTGGAATTTTATACCAAAACTGTTTTTTCACCATGTTGGCAACCACCGATTTTCAAAATTTTTGCGTCAATCGAAAGCGGGGACATTTTTACACAACATATCAAAAATTTAGAGATGTATCTTTTTCCTATCAAAAGTTATCTGCACTTTTGTGAATCATGCCACTTTTGCGCACTGGGTCAGGTGCCGATTGTTTACATAAATGCAGCGTTATTTCACAGTGTTAACGAACATTTATTCTAAATCTGAATCCACTAATGAAAAGTTGAAAGTTTCAGCTTTTCAAAACACCAAAAAAGTTTAAAAAGCAATGCCCGCGTTGTTGAGAAACAGTTAAAAATGAGAACGAACCTCCGATTTGCCCTAATTTTGCTGCAGGTGCATTTGTGTATACAAGCAGGCGCCAACTTTGATGCTGTTGCGTCTCATTGCCGGTGCGCATGGAAATGTATGGAGAAAACGTGTCATGATTTACAAAAGTGCAGATAATTTTTGATAGGAAAAAGATACATCTCTAAATTTTTGATATGTTGTGTAAAAATGTCCCCGCTTTCGATTGATGCAAAAATTTTGAAAATCAGTGGTTGCCAACATGGTGAAAAAAATGTTTTGGTACATAAATTCAAGATGGCGGCCGAAATCAATATGGCCGACCAAACTTTTTATAACTGCAAATAGTACCTCTATCTTTTCTCTTTCCAACAACCTATAGTTTTTAAGTGGTTTCTGGCGAAACTTTTGAGTTATAACGGTTTAAATGAGCCAACAATTGACCAAAATCGAGGGGTTCACCAAAATGCTTGTGGCGCTAACTAACGGGGGGTCCACGAATTTCATTAAACAAATGCATTTTCCTTACCTTTTTGGGGAGGACTTTCAGAAAATCGCCACCTTATACATTTTTGAAGACATGGTGTAAATAGTGGGACGGTCTCAGCGAGAGTTACCCTCATTCGAGGAGGGCATTCTGCTTAGACGCTGTTCATTAACTACGTAGACTCATTGTTGGTCATCTTAGACCTCCTCCACCTCCATAGACTTTTGTTCATACAAAAATTTGAAAATTTGTATGGGGCATATACTTTGCCCTGAACACGACTCCCATCCCCTCAGAGTCTACGTAATTTATGGTCTGTCCAGAGTTCGGGTTCGAAAATTTATTATAAAATTAAAATATTGTAAAATACTGGCCATCATATTGTTACCGTAAACCAGGGTCAAATTGATCTTCGGGTTGAAATTGATCAGACGTTTTTAGACTAGATGAAGCTTACTTTAAATAGTTTCCCTACATTATCGTGCTGTTGGAATCAGATACGATACGATTTCAGTAAGAGAACTATTTAAAGTATGCTTTATCTAGTCTAAAAGCGTCTGAACAATTTCTACCCAGTGATCAATTTGTCCACATGCCAACGAACCACATAATAATTAATTTTAAACCTAGTTCATGAACCGCACCGAATTTTCTTGAGGGCCACAAGCGTCCTGCGAGCCGTAGTTTAGTAATCACAGTTTTAAGTTTTTTTTAATTACTTGAGAGAAAAAATGTATAAAATAAATATGTAAAAATGTAAAAATTGTAATGACTAGAAAACGTGTATCTCAATAGTTACTGAGGTCATCATTCTTAAAGTTTTGTTTAGAACACCCTTAGCTTATAGCTGGAAACTGATTACAAAAGTCCAAACTTTGTGTTTCAAATAAAATGTTAAGCCATTATAAGGATCAATGTAAACGCCTTAATCGTACACTTTTTGTTTATTTTATTTGGTTTTGCACAACAAAAAAACAGCGTTCTTTTTGAAAATTGTAGATTTCCATATACATTACAATCTTTTTTTACCAGTCTTTGGCTCAACGATAAAAATCGCCACCGTGCAAGCAATAACTGAACAAAACATTCTTTTTGATAATCTTCTTAGTCAAGCGAAAAGTTGAACAAAAAATGTTTAGTTATGTCATTACCGTGGAAATTATTTTCGATCAATAAAGGGTGAACGTAAAATACGGTTAAAGTATAAGAATATTGCCCCATATACTTGTCAGTAACACGACTTTCATCAAGATGATGCAAACACTGTTTGCCGATGATCAAAATATATTATATGTATTCAGATTTCCGTTCATTTGAATATATTTGAAATTGGTTTACAATAACGAAAGATAGTTGTGTATTAGTAAACTAAAAACTTTAAGAAAGTGAATAACTCGATTTTTAGTCATAACTCAAGCATTTATAATTTTTGGGACCACGATTCCGAATTCAGCATGTGACTAAACATGAAAAATTTTAATCGATGGTGAAAGTTAATGTCTTTTGTTTGATTTTATAAACAAGTGGAGTTGAATAGAATAAACATATTTTTAAAGCTTCATAATAATGACAAAAGCGGGGCCCTGCCGTTAATTGGACTTGTTTATTTATAAATGGCGCTTTTTACTGCCGTCTCTTCTCAACCAGTTATTACACAATAGTTGTGTCTAATGGCATTATTAGAATCTGTTCACAGCCTTAAGAACACTTCCTTGAAGTTTGTATCTTTACTCGATCACTGAATCAGTTCGAGTTATTGTATAATATCAATCATGTACAGTATAGTCAACTTGCAGCAATTTTGAACACAACTGCTTCTTCTCGTCGAAATTTTCGATACTCAGTACAGCTGTCAATCAACTGTTTTTTTTTTCAAATATGACTATTATAACAGCACTTCATATGCACTACATTTTGATGTTGCACCCAACAGGATCAAACAACTTCACGCTTGGACACACATCAACCATGCACTATGAACCCGAAAATGCTCTGTTCACACCTTTGATCCTTGGTCAGGACTAGCACAGCACTTTGGTAGCTATCCCGCAGCAGCAAACCGCTCCTGTCGCGCGGTTCTAATCGTTTCGTCGCGCCAATTCAATTAGCACCCACACTAGTTATCACTCGTCCCACACTCCCAGCACTCACTCGTCTCTTCGCGCAAGAATTTTTTTCTTCACTATTGTTTCGGGAATTTTCGCGTTCTCCGCTCGCCCAGACACAGTTCCGGCAGGCAGGCAGGCTGGCAGGCAGTTCCTCGGTCGCGACTCACGCCGTCCGAAATCCAACTCGAACTGATTCGAAAAAAGTCCAGCAAAAGCCTCTGGCTCCGCCGCGCAGCGCGCCCCATCGCATCGCGGGCGCAACTCGGCCTTTCGTCGTTTCGGTTGTGTGTTTGCCTTCTTTTTTCCTTTTTCCGTGTGCGCTGCGCGGTACGCCGCAACCAGACGAACGAAGGCTTCCCAGTTTAGCCACCGACCGACGACGACGACGACCGTACCGGACTTAGCCCAAGTCTTCAGCGCGTTGATATCACGATCAATGGTGACGACGACGACGCGACAATCGACGACACCGACTAACGATGAGGACGCCGATCGCATTGCCTCCCCGTGCGTGTGAGACAGTCGAATTTTTCGTTGAGATTTTCGCCGTTTTTCGATAAACTGAGTCTCTTTCCAGTTCACAGGGGAGTTAGATCCAATCTGTGTACCTATACCTACACTCTACAGGTGGCTCGGATGAGGGGTGGTAGCAACAGCAGGGCGGGTTTCGTGTTTCGGTTTTGGAGTCGAATTTTGGACAATCGGACGTTACGCGTGGAGTTGATCCGCATCGAGACACACCGCGTCAAGGTTGCGTCTTAGTTTCAAATTTGGGTTTGACGAAGAGAAAAATAGCTTAATCAATCTACCTAAAAATAAACTAAAAAATTGGTCAAAATGTTTTGGTGGTGCACAGAAAGCATTATTTTCTGGTGCAACGTGCAATGCCTCTGGACAGAGATAAGGTAGAAGGATAGTTTATTCAGCACAATTATAAGGTGTGCCAAGCATGTGTAAATAAATGTATTGTAATGTATACTAAAACCTCTTTTATTTCATTTTAATGCAGATTAAATTATTGCAGCTTTTTAGGTTTTGCACAGAATAAGGAAGATCTAATTAGTACCTGTATTGTACATAAGAAAATGTTTAACTATATTCAAGAGGTTTCAGCGGGCTCAGAGGGTTACAGGGAGTTTCAAAAAGATAATAAACCTGTAATTCCTCCAAGGAATTTCTCTAGAGATTTTTTCCAATAATTTTCAAAGGATTCCTCCAAGAATTTCTGCAAAAAAATCCATAAGAAATTCCTTCACGTATTCTTCCGGGTAATCTTCTAAGGAATTCTTCAACAATTCCTCCATGACCTCCTCTTTGAATTCTTCAAAGAACCTTGCCCCAAGGATTTGTTAGAAGATTATTTCATATACATGTTGGGATCCCAAGTAAACCACTCCTGTGAACCATCATCTCTGATCATAGAACACGAAAACACATTCCAATTCACCAATTATATTTCACCGAGCAGATCACGTCGCTTCTGATCTGTCGGAGCTCTCAAATTAAACTAGTAATATGAAATCAATTGTACAGTATACAGATCATTCGTGATAGTGATTTCCCGCAAGGTTTAACTTAAGTTTAAAATCCAACATACATTTCGTCCCTTGAAAATTTCTTCAGAGAATCCAAAAGCAAATTACTTCAGCCTATGTATCACAAATTCCTTAAAGGATTCTCCATCAGAAAAAATCCATCAGAAATTCTGAATGATCTCAGTAATTAATTAAGTTCTAGTTTTGAAGTTAAACTTTTCAATCCAATTCCAATTTCTTCGAAATTTCTTAGTATGTGGTCACTCAGTCTCTGTTGTGAATATCACTACAATTAACTACAGTTTTTTTCCGCATAGATAATCTGTGTGTGCATATCTGCCGATCGAAATAGTTATGTACTAGCAAATGAAGTGTAGTTGTTTTGTTAGAGTTAATAAAATATTCAGTTCAACAACGAAACGAAGTGTTTTGATATCCCTTTGGATTTCCTGAACGCTCTATGTTCGAAAACAAATTACTTCAAGTATTCATCGACAATTACACCAATTACACTCATAATGGAAATGATTTTTTTCTATCCTTTAAAAAAATCATTCATAAATTCCTCCAAGGGAATATTCCTGCAAGAATTTGCGGTGGATATTCCTACCGAAACTTTCACAAACTTTCATAATACTACTGAACAACTTTGCAGAAGGAATATCATTAATTGATAATAATGCAATAAAACATGCCAAAAAACGCTATAAACATTTAAATAAACGCTGTCGGAACTAGAGCTTAGTTCCATACTTTTCACTATTTGAAAGTCATGAGCTATCTGTTCAACTTAGTTAATAACACGATGCTATAATTGCTATCAATTGTATTAAGAACAGTTTCTTGTGTCGTTTATTCGCGTAGGTGCAGCGATGTGGGCTCCAGCTCCGAAGTAGTGAACGCTGGCTCTAGCGCACAACGAGCACACACGACATTGAAACTGAGGAACTAAATGGGCTGTAGTAACGTGTATGGTGACGTCATAACTGGGTATAGTGACGTCATAATTTCCCTCTTCAGTATGTTAAATCAGCGAGTCTATTTTTGAGGAGCTACCAATATGAAGAACCATTTCAGCATATATCGCCCCTCACTTCAAGTGCTGCGATGGCCTCACTGATAAAAACGACGAGCTCCTGTTCTAGGTTCTAGCCGTCCTAGGTTCGAATCCCTGGGTTTTATGTATACTATGTGGAGAAGTTTTTTGATGCCAGTAACTTTTTACTAAAAATAAAATGTCACTCTAAAAATTGATTACCCAAAAATGAGTTAATTTTTACACTACTTAATTTTTACCCAATATATTTATAACTGATTTATAACAACATATGATATAATTTGATTGATTTCTTATATCTCATTTTGTTACAAGCTTGTTATAATCGTATCAAGACCTGTTATAATTATGTTATGACTAGAGGAATTATAGTTATATATTTTGTTATTTTTACACCTAACCGGCGAATTTTATAACTCATTCTGTTATGAAAAATCTTTGAAATAAATAACTGATTCGGTTATAATTTTGTTATGCCTTTCTAATCGGGGATGAGTAATATTCTATTCAACTTGATATTCAGTCATATATGTATTGCTGATTAAAGAGGTTGAACAACCCATACTTCAGACGAATATTCAGCTGTCATTGTGTTCAGGTATTGACACCATTAACCAGCTATTGTTCAGCTAATACTCTCACTGTTCAATATTCATTATTACTTGGGTAGTTCCTACGAATTACACTGCATAGGCAAAACATTTCGTTTTGTTTGTTCCTATAATACCCAGAAATCTCTGGTTTCTTCTCTAGTTCATAGACTGTTTGACTTTCCTAAATCGTTATAATGATTGGAGTTTCAAATAACTATATTTCAATCTATGATTCATCCTTCTTCTACCATAAACAGTTTTTTTTAAGTAAAATTCTTTTCCACATTTTACTTTCATTAATAAAATTTCTTTCTATCATTTATGAGCATTTATTACAAAATGCAATGGGGTAATAAATTACTGCATATCAACTATTGCAAGCTTTGGAAGACATTTTCCTATCTTTCAATAATGTTGTTTTATGAAGTTGTTGAATAATATTGTAAGTACTGGTTCTATTATTTTTATTGGAATTTTGATCGTCGTTTTTCTGTCAAATTATGATCACTTTTTCATGTCTTCCAATTTGTCTTTTGTCTTTAACATTTTTTCTTATTCGACCTTTTGTCCCTTCGACCTTATGTCTTTCGACATTTTGTTAAAGATTCACAGGTTTATTATCTTTTTGAAACTCCCTGTAACCCTCTGAGCCCGCTGAAACCTCTTGAATATCGTTAAACATTTTCTTATGTACAATACAGGTACTAATTAGATCTTCCTTATTCTGTGCAAAACCTAAAAAGCTGCAATAATTTAATCTGCATTAAAATGAAATAAAAGAGGTTTTTTTTAATTTTTTGTCGGAATCATCGGAAGCCTTTCTTAACTCTTATGTGGCCGACAGGGTACCCGGGTACCCAGCACCCATTTAAATTACACGGTGTAGAAAAAAGCAAAAAATTTGTCGGACACATAACGGTTAAGAAATCATTGGAGAAGTTGCTGAAGAATTCTTCAACCACAATTTCTAGAGGAACACTAGGGGAAATCTCTTTAAGAATTTTTGGAGAAATATTTGACTGGAGGATCGTCAGTAAGAATTCACGTAGGAATCGTTGAGAAAACTCTCGGAGAGATCTCCGGAAGAACTTCTAGTGAGCTCCCCAGAAGACCTACATGAAAAATACTTTTAATATCTCTAGAAATATTCCGTGAAACTACTCTGTAGCCATCCATAATAAACATTCAACCTGTAAGACATGTACAAAATCCTGTAAACATATGTAAACGCCGCGGTTCAATTACATATAACACTTTCCACTTGAGAGCCAAGAACTTCTCGACAACTTCGCTGATGAGTGATGATCTGAACTTCGTAGGACAGCAGAATAATGAGATTTAAACAACTTTGCTGAACATACGAACTGTGCAGGTGATCTGGATCATGATAAGAAACATTTGAAATTACCCAATATCATCACGTAATGGTGGAGTCGCTTACCTGATTTTTTACCTTTCAAAGTCATAAGCTATCTGTACAAATTTGATGAAGACATGAGCTTTTTTGGTAGTTCATATAATAAAGGATATCAACAATTGTGTATTTTCTAAACACAATGGCGCCATATAGCGGTAAATTTACGCACTAAACACTACCAAAAAAATATTGATTAGTTACACATTGCATTTTAAAAATTATTACTGACATTGTTATAATGTTTATGTAATGATGATCAAATCACATATTCATTTATTGTAACTGACTTTGTTAGAACCTTGAAATAATACAAACTAGTTTTCGCACCGATTCCAACAAATATATCTAAATATAACAAACCTTGATATAGATATCAACCGTTGATATAATTATGTTATGTTTTTGTTATGCCTTTCTGATCGGGTCTGGGTAACCAGCTTTAAAACATACACCAACATGCAGAATTAATCATTTGTTATTCAACCTTTAATCAAATAATTTTTGACCCAAGCATGGTTTCCCTGAAGTCCACATCGCTTCTGCAGCCTCAATACAGACTTAGTTCAACTTTTGTTCTTAAGCTATTCAGACACAATAAGTACTGCTCTTGTTTTCGAGAATATGTATACAATTGTGTGTGGTGTTATGTGCTAAGGTGAGTGACTATAAATCAGGAGGTTCGAGTTCAATTACCAGTTTTCCCACAGATGATGTTATACATTCCTGAACATCTCTTCTGGAATAGACGCTGCTAAAGGTAAAAATAGGCTCACGGAAAGTGTTTCTATTTTATGTTTACACAATTCATAAATATAATTGATTACTGTTTAAGCGCATATTAAACCTTAAATCAGCCTTCCAATGAACCTCAAATCAGCTAAAGGTTGAATAAAATCACCTAAATTAGATGTTTAGGAGCTGAATAAAAGATTGTACCTATTGTGCTCAGCTTTTGTTCAAATGAAGGCTGATTTAAAATAGTTGGAGAAACGTTTGTACAGCATCAAATTGTTACCTGGGTACCTAAGAAGGGATGACCACTAAGCACAGTAATCAATTAATATTTCTGCCGTGTAGTTTAGAAGATCAGCTTTTGAACAAAAGAAGACAATATTTCTGATTGAATAATTAGTACCTAAACAGTATTGACTATTTAATTTCAGCAACAAAACTTGAAAAAACAGCCTATACATTTAAGAAGGAAAATTTCCTAATAGAAATGTTAGTGGCTGAATTACACATCATTTTTTCATCTGTATTAACGAGATTTTTAGCAACAGGCTAGTTCATCTCAGGACACACGCTTTACTTCCCTTGCGAAGGAAGAACTCCCATTTTGTGAGTTAGTCGGGAGTAGGATTCGATCCCAGGTCCTCGGCGTGATAGTCAAGTGTTCTTACCATGACGCCAGGTCCACTCCACATTGCATATGATTTCTATAACAGCACCATAATGTTTGTCTCAATGAGCAACAACAAAGACAACCTTCCTCAAGTTTCTTCTCACATTTCTCGTAGAATTGTGGGATCCCTTCAGAAGTTCCCACTGGGACTTGTCCTGAAGCTTCTTCTGGTATCTTGAAAGGATCTTCTGAAGGGACTCTAGATCATTTCTATAGAAATTATAAAAGCGGTTTTTGGAAAAAAAAATAGGTGGATGGAACTCCATTGGAAATACCAGAAGAAAATCCAGGACAAATTCCATAAATAGGAATGTCAGATGGATCTTCTGGCGCAATCGCAGATGAAATGTATAAATGGTTTCCAAAAAGAACTCCTGAGAAAATTTCAGATTGATAATCATGAATTCTCTCAGGAATTTCTTTATGGGACTTTTTTTTCAATAAGCTTAGAAAGGAGTCAAGAGTCTTAGAAGGCTACTCAATTAGTTCTATTGGGATTTTTCTAGACTTTTGTGTGTTATTCTTCATAAAGTTTCAACTGGGATAGATTCCGTAGTTCCTTCTGCGATTCTGGAATTCCTTCAAAAATTTATTTTAGGATTCCTCTAGAAATACAGCCGAAAACGATCTTTTCAGGAAACAAATTCCTCAAGAAATAGGCACTTTTTTGGAGGAACCCCCGATGATATATGTGGAGAAATTGCAGTAGGATCTCTTTGAAATCACCTGGAGATAGGGTCTTATACCATTTGGGCAGGTGCTCCTATTTTTGGCACTTGCCGCTATAACTCAGTCATTTTCAAACCGATTGATTTGAGTTTTGTTAAGAGTTAGATACTGTACATGCCTAACTCTATACGAAATTTCAAATCAATACGTTTGAAATTGATTCAGTTATAGCGGCAAGTGCCCAAAATAGGTACACCTGTCCAAATGATACAAGACCCTATCTTATTGAGAACATCAGAAGAAAACTATTGTAGGAATTCCTTAAAAAAGATCCAAAAGGATCTGCCGGAGAAATTACAGATGATCTCCAAGCCTAAAAGAGCTTCCCTGAAGAAACTTTTTGAATGATCTCAGATGAATCGCTTTGAAGATTTGGGGAGTGATCTTCCGCAGGAGTCTCAGAAGAAATATATGACAAAATCCCAGAAAAAAAGTCTAAAATTTGCTATTTCGAAGAAGAAATTTAAGTGCAAATCCCAGATAGAACTTTTTGGAGAATTTTAGACAAATCTTCTGCAGGACTCCCAGAATGATTTTTTTTTACTTGGTTTAGTTACCGCATTACTCTTAGAACGTTCGCAATGCTGTTTTATTTTGTATGGCGAGTTTTAAAATTTTCAAAACTCGCCATACAAAATAAAACAGCATTGCGAACGGCCTTAATATAAACAAAAGAGCTCCGCAGACACGAATGCCACATGAGTGGTAAAGTGTCTTTAATAAATATTAATAATAATAATAATAAAAGAACTCCAGGAGAAATAATAAAAGAAAATCTAGGAGAAACCCTGAAAGAAAACGTTATGAAATATCAGAAGGATGTTTTTGGGAAACTTGAAAGAAAATTCTGGAGGAATCACAAAACAAATGGTAGGAATCTCAGAAGCAATTCTTGAACAATAGAACCAAAAAAAAATTCACCCGTAAAATTGGGAATAGTTCCTGAGGGACCTAAACTTTCAAAATTTCAAACATTTATATTGTTTCTAAAGAACCCTTCAGAGATTTCACCAGAAATTTATTGAATGATTCATTTTGGAAATTATCCATGGATATCTATGGATCTATTGTTCATGAATTAAAAAAAAATCTTTAATTCAGAGGATAAGTATAAGGAAATTCTACCAGAAATGGATTCGTAGATTCCTATAAGAATTTCTTCAGGAAGTTTATTCAAACGCAAAATAATAAGCTCGTGCAGGGGTTCATTTGAGCACACTTCCGCTGGCTTTTCCCTACTCCAAAAAAAGAAAAGAAATAAAAAAAAATAGGAATTACACAATTATTAGAAATTCCATATTTTCCTTTTGGAATTTTTTCCAATGTGCTTTTTGAGAAATTGCCCCAGAAATCAATTCAAGAATTCCTTCATAAAACCTTCCTTGGAATCCTTTCAAAATTACACCATTTTTCAATGGTGTAATTTTGAAATTTGAATTCCTTTAAAATTCGAATTCCTATCAAATCATTTTCCATGGATTCCTTTTGAAAGTTCTTTTATACATCTTGATTGGTTTCTCAGAAAACCTTCCATTGATTCTTTCAGAAATCAGTTCGAAATTTCTTTCACTAAATTATCCACAGATTCCTTAAAAATACTTTCAGCTATTCGTTCAGTGTTTCTTTTGAAAAATTTAAATTTCTCCAAAAAAAATTCATCAACTATTTCTTTAAAAAATCATTCAGATTCCTTCATAAATTCCTTAGTTTCCATAACAAATTTTTCTAGGGTCTTTTTAGAAATAACACTGGAGATTCCTTCAGAAATTTTTTATGAGATTCCTACATATATTCGCCCAAGAATTCCTTGGAGAAATCTCCTAGCGGTTCCTTCCAAAATTGTTCCTTGTCTTCAGAAATTCTTCTAGGGAATCATTAACTTTTCGTCAGTTGGGAGTCTGCCCAGCTAACACAAAGTCTTATATGAAGTTGCTCACATTTAACCGCGTGTAAAGTGTGCTTATATCGCCTCCACTTTTGCATCCTGTATAACTTCATATATGCGATCGTGTGTTGACTGGGTGGTCACCACCGTCAGTACCACGCTAATACTGAGTACAAAAAGCATTTTTTTAACTTGTTGTGCAAAATACTACATCGCGATCACTCAACGGTTAAGAAGTTTCAGCAGGGATTCAGGTTTTTTTTTCGGAGATTCTTTCATAACTTCTTCCAGTGGTCCATGCAGGATATCTTAGTGAGATTTCTTCTAAAAACTCGTACACGCATTTCTTCAAGAAGTTCATCATCGTCAGGAATTGCTCTAGAGAATCCATTGAAAATTCCTGAAGGCATATGTCTAGGAATTTCTTTGTGAGTACATCAAAAAAATCTGCCTGAAATCTTGAAACAGTGACTCGGGCAAGGAATCATCCACAGATATCTACCGGGTCAAAATATTCATTGAAAAGTGTGTTCATTGATATAAATAATATATAATGAAACATAATATGTCATATTTTTTTTTTCAATTCGTGAAGAGATTTTTTCCGGAAAATTTTCTAATGGTACCTCAAAGAACTCCTTGTGAAATTCCTTCAGATGTTCCTGCAGAAATTCTTACAAGGATTTTCAAGGAATTGTTTCTGTGGAAATATATCCTGTGCTTCTTTCAAAGATTTCTGTTCGAATTGTTTTAGATATTCCTCCAGAAATTTGTTCAGAAGTTCATCTAGAAGTAGTGGAAAGAATTCTTGAAAGAACCTCAGAAGGAATTTCTAAAAAAAAATCCCTGTTTGATTGTCTGAAGGAATCGCTTAGAAAGTTTCTGATGATACCTTTGGAGATTCCCAGAATAAATTCTTTAACATTTTCTTGGGGGATTCCTGGGCAAAATTCCTGGAACTATATTTGATGTTATCCCTGGAGAAAGTCATGGATGGTTTCCTGAGTGTATACATGGGAAACTACTTAGAATACTTCCTTAATTCCTAGAAAAAAGTGGTTTAGAATTTTCTAGAGAGATTCCTGACGAAATCTTCTATGGGATTCTGAAGGAAACAAAAAAAAAATTTCTCAAGGGATTAGTACACACAACTTCTGAAAGAAATTCTACACAAAGAAAAAGTCTTTGAAAAATATTTAGAGAAGCAGCAAATATGATTTGCTTAAAGGAATCACTGGAAAACTGCTCAACCCTTTGCTGGTATTTATTGAAAATGTTTTTGAACTGTTCCTTGAAAAAATATAAGAAATAGTGAAACTTTTGCAAGAATTTTTAAGAAATAATCTTTGGAGAAGTTCATGAAAAATGTCTAGAAGAAACCCTGCAGAAAGGTCTTAATAAATCATCAGCAATCCCTGCCCTGGAGAATACCTAGAGATAGTTCCAGAAGAATGTGTAAAGAACTTTTTAGAGGCGATTCTAAATAAATGCCTGATGGATTCTTTGATTTTATGAACCTCTTGGAAAATTCCAACAATGAATTCGGAAAGAACTCCTAAAAAATGTCTCAATTTACAAAAGAAAACCCTAGAGGAATTCTGAAAAATTTTCTGACGAATTTCCTGAGAAAATTCCAAGAGATTCCTGGATAAATAAAAAAAACTCGTGGTTGAAATCCTTCACAAATATTTAAAGAAATACATTCACGAGCTTCTGTAGCAATCCTTGAAGTTATTTTCTGAAGAATCCCTGAAAATATCTTCCATGATACTCCTCGTGGAAAGTTTCATGCTGAATCTTTTTGATATTTCCTGAAGATCATGAAGAAGACCTAAGCTAAATTCCTGGAGAAGTTTCGGCAAGACTCTAGGCAACTTTTAAAATCTATCACAAATAAGTTCAACTAAGGGCATTTTTTTATCGTATAAATTGGGCCAAAGAATCTCAGATTTTCATGAAACTTTTTCCACGGGCAGGGCTCATGAAAATACGAACAAAAAAATATTGAGGAAAATTCAGGGTCGCCTAATTTCCCGGAAAACTCAGGTGGAAATTTTTTGTTTTTTCCTGACAATACTTACTTTGAAAAATCATAACTCAAGAACGAAGCATCGTAGAAACAAAGTTTTTTAGAAAATGAAAGCAAATTTTCTCAGAAATTCAAAAAAACATGAACTGGAAAAAGTTTCCCACAATTTTTTTCACAGTTGAGAAAATTCGCAAAGGAAAGCTAGAAAAACTATGCCCGAACTCGTGGAAAATTTTCGAAAAAATATTTTTGAGAAAGTTATTTTATAAGCTTTAATCGCTGAATTTTTTGGAATTACATTTATTTTTTCGTTTTTCAGTTATCGCCTATTTTGTTGAAATGTCCAAATGTGCCATAAAAGACTTTTCATAAAAAAAATCATAACTCAAGAACGAATCATCGTAGTTTTTTAATGAAAATGAGAGAAAATTTTCTCAGAAATCCAACAAAAATATGAAGTGGAAAAAGTTGTCCACAAAATTTTCCACCGTTGAGAAAATTCATAAGGAAAAGCCGAAAAACTATGTCCGAACTCGTGGAAAATTAAAAAAAAATATTTTTGAGACGGTAGTTTTATAAACTTTGATCGCTGAAATTTTTGGAATGTACTTTTTTCTCGTTACTGAGTTATGGTCAATTATGTGAAAATGACCATGCAAGCCTATATTATATAACCATTTTTCACAAAATTTGTCATAAATCAGGAACGAAAATTAAGTGCATTCCAAAAATTTCAGCGATCAAAGCTTATATAATTACCTTCTCAAAAATATTTTTGTAAAAATTTTCCACGAGTTCGGACATAGTTTTTCCGGCTTTTCCTTACGAATTTTCTCATCTGTGGAAAATTTTGGGGGAAACTTTTTCTAGTTCATATTTTTTTGGATTTCTGAGAAAATTTGCTTTCATTTTCATTTTGTTTCTACGATGCTTCGTTCTTGAGATATGATTTTTCAAAGTAAGTAGTGACTGGGGAAAACACAAAATTTCCATCTGAGTTTTCCGAGAAAATAGGTGACCCTGAATTTTCCTCAATTTGTTTTTTGTTCATATATCTGTGAGCCCTGCCTGTGGAAAAAGTTTCATGAAAATCGGAGACCATTCGGCCCAAACCCGTACGGTAATAAAAAAAATCCCCCTAACTGTAACATTTCATAGAGTGCATAAAAAATTATCAGATTTTAACTGTTTATCAACCTATTATATGTTCATGATCATTTGCAGTGCTGAAAATGTCGTTTAGACTTATCTTAATTCAACCACATTCAGCTCATTTTAGAAGTTCAACCTGAGAATATGGTGTATGAAAAACTTGTGTGACTAGACTAGACCAGGTCTACAAGCAAGTCACGGAAAAATCGATGTTTTGCTGAAATGCTTTCAGCGATTCCTTCAGAAAATCCAAAGTGCAGAATTTTCTCGAAGGACTTCTCTCGAAAATTTTCCAAAGTATGAGAGAATATTCTTAAGTTTCCTTAAGAGTTTCGTCAAATGATTCATGTAGAAATATGTCTGAGGATTCCCACAAAAATTTTTAATGTGATTCCTACACAAATTTGTTCAAGGATTGCTTTATGAAATATTCGATGGATTCCTTCCAAAATTGTACCATGGATAGCTTAAAAAATACTCCAGGAAACAAGATTTCCTTCATAAGGTGCTCCAGCAGTTTATTCTGATCCTTCTTGTAGGTGCACAAGAACTTCTCCAATAATTGTTTGAGGTATATTTCCAAGAGTTTCTCCTAAAACTGTTTTAAAAATTCGTTTAGAAAACTACTCCTATTTTCTACAATAATTTTATATCTCAAGGGTCTTAACAGATTGTAAGGTTTAGTCTCCGGGATATTAGAGGACTGAAGAAGAATTATTTCTTAAATTATTTCTTAAAATTCATAAAAAAGGTAGAAACGTTTCTGGAAATTTCTTAAGCCATTCTTCCAGATTTCCTTCAAGGATTTCCCTGGGATTTCTCGAAATATTCCTCTAGAGAATCATTCAAGAATACAGCCTGGTATTTCCACAAGGACTCTACTGAAGACATCTTCATAAATGTCTTCAGGGATTCTTTCAGAAATTGCAGCTTGGATTTATTCTTAAAATCGTTCAGAGATTTCTTCAAAAATATATCCAGAAACTTGTTCATAATTTCTTTTTCTTGTTCCTCAGAAATTCCTCTAGAATTTTCTAAAATAATCCAACAGCGATTCCTTCGGAAATTTTCAAAAAGGGTTCCTCCAACAACTCTTTCAGAAATTTCTTCAGAGATTCTTGCAGACATTCCAACAAGATTTTTTTAAATTTGCTCTAGTGATTTCCTCAGAATTCAGATATATATATTTTCCTCAGATTCATGCAGATATTTTTTCAGATGTTTCTCCTTGTTTTTTTTTCAGAAGTTCTTCCAGAAATTGTTCAAAATATACTGAAAGAATTATTGATAGAATCCAAACAAATTGCAGACAAATCTTCTTTTGGCATTCATAAAGAAATTCCCTAAAAATTTCTGAGGGATTCCTGAAAGATCTTCTGAAGGAGTTCTTGATAAAATCCTTGAGATTTTTGATGTATAGAGAAATTCTTAGAAGTATTTCTCATACAATTTCTGAAGCGATTAGTACACAAAAATCCCTGAAATACCATCCGGAGAAATTTCTGAAGGAAATCCTGCAGAAAAAAATCCTAGATGATATACTTTTTGATGAATCTTCAGAAGAATACCTGAAAGAACTAAAGAATCATGCAGGTATTCATGTAAGAATTTCGTGAACAAATCTTTAAAAATGACAAACAATTCTGGATTAGTTTCTGCTGTAATTGCTGAGAGAATCATCTGGGCATTTTTTTTTAGTACCGTACAGGTTTGGGCGGACGGGTCTCAGATTTTCATGAAACTTTTTCCACAGGCAGGGCTCATGGATATATAAACAAATAAAAATTGAGAAAAAATCAGAGTCGCCTATTTTCCCGAAAAACTCGGGCGGATTTTTTTTTTTTTGTTTTCAGGACACTAGTGACTTTGAAAAATCATAACTCAAGAACGAAGCACCGTAGAAACAAAGTTTTTTTTATAAAATGAAAGCAAATTTTCTCACAAATAAAAAAAAAATAACTGGAAAAAAATTTCCACGAAATTTTCCACCGTTAAGAAAATTCATAAAGAAAAGCCTTTAAAACTATGCCCGAACTCGCGGAAAATTAAAAAAAAAAAACATTTTATTAAGGTTATTTCATAAGCTTTAATCGTTGAAATTTTTGGAATGCACTTCTTTTTCGTTCCTGAGCTATGGCCAATTTTGTGAAAAATGACTATACAATATAAACGTACATGGTCATTTTTCACAGAATTGACCATTACTCAGAAAAGAAAAAAGTGCATTCCAAAAATTTCAGCGATCAAAGCTTATGAAATTACCTCCTCAAAAATATTTTGAAAATTTTCCGCGAGATCGAGCATAGTTGTTCCGGCTTTCCTTTATGAATATTCTCAACGGTAGATAATTTTGTGAAAACCTTTTTCCACTTCATATTTTTTTTTTATTTCTGAGAAAATTTGCTTTTATTTTCATTAAAAAACTTTGATTCTGCAATGCTTCGTTCTTGAGTTATGATTTTTCGAAGAAAAGGCTTACATAGCACATTTGAACATTTTTCAACAAACTTGGCCATACCTCAAAAACGAAAAAAAGTGCATTTCAAAAATTTCAGCGATTAAGGCTTATGAAATAACCTTCTCAAAAAAATATTTGAAAATTTTCCACGAGTTCGAGCATAGTTTTTCCGGCTTTTCTTTCCGAATTTTCTCAACTATGAGAAATTTAGTGGAAAACTTTTTCCAGTTCATGTTTCTTTGGATTTCTTCATTTTATAAAAAAAATTGGATTTGCTTTCATTAAAAAAAAATCTTTGTTTCTACGATGCTTCGTTCTTGAGTTATGATATTACAAAGTAAGTAGTGTCAGGGGAAATCCAAAAAATTCCACCTGAGTTTTCCGGGAAAATGGCGACCCTGAATTTTTATAAATTTTTTTTGTTCATATATCATGAGCCCTGCCTGTGGAAAAAGTTTCATGAAAATCTGAGACCCGTCGACCCACTTTGTACGATAATAAAAAAAAATCCCTATCTGAAAGAATTCCAGGCTTGGATCTCAGGCTTGGATCTCAGGCTTGGATAACTCTGAAGCAATCCCTGGAGGAATAACTAAATGAGCTTCTGGAGAAACTCTTGGATAAACTTCCAGAAAAAAGCGCTTGAGAGTTTTGTTTAGAGGAATTATAAATAAATGCTTGAGAGAATCACTAAACATAAGAAGTAATCCCTGCAGGAACTTCTGAAAAAAAAATTCAAAAATAATTTACGAAACTTTTTGATTTCTGTAAGAAACCCCACAGACATTTCAAAAGAATCCGAATTTTCCACGAAAATCTTCAAATCTCTGTGAAGAAAATCTTCTGGACTTGCATCTTTTTAAACATTCTTGAAGAAATTTCTAGAGAAACACCGAGAGATATTCTTGGAAGATTTTAGTTTAAGAAATTTCTAGATTGATTCCTGGAGAAATCTCAAAGGAAAGTTTCCTGAAAGAGATTTTGTTAATATTGCTGGACTAATGGTGATGAATCTCGGCAAATTTCTTGAGAAACTTCTGAAAAAGACGCAAGAAAAAATCCAGGAGGGATTTATTCCTCCTTCTGAAAGAATCCGTAGGGAAATTTTCAAAGAAATAAATACAACTTTCCTGAAATTATGATGAGTAACTCCGGATTCTCGGGTTTCCTATTTTTTTTTTTTTTGCAGCATCATAGAACTTAAGAACTTAAACATGAGCAGCGGTCTCGTTGATTGATTTTAATTTCATCAATGGAAATTAAAAAAAACGGGAACGGGACGGGAAAATAAGTTTGAGATCAATACCCTTTTCGCCAAAACCGTCAAAACCAAAAATCCAACCCCCAGCCTGTTGAACAAAGAGTTTTTTTGGGTTGCAGCATACCTGCGTCGCATGCGTCACCTTGTTGGACCTTGACGGCAGACCTGATCTTAGTCAGAGCTACTAACTTATCCACCTCTAAGTCCAACAAACAAACGAAAACAACACCGCCGCCACCGAACAAGCCCACAGCTCACTGCGCCTACCCCGCGCCTCCTGCTTCGATCTTGGCGCGTGATCACCACGCGGCCAAAATCTCCGCCGAAAAGTTGCCATCGCCCAGCGCTATGCAAGTCGCTCCCCGCTCACCCACCTGTCCGAATGCGCGTTGTATACCAACGCCTAATAAGTTGTTTATGCGGTGCCCTCGTTTTGATACCGACGACCACTAAAAGCTACACGTGCTGATCGACTGGTTAGTTGAGAAGAGGCTGGTTAAACTGGTTGCCATCCCCCCTCACCGAAGAAGGGCGTGAAGGTCACCCGGAAAGCAAACATGCTCTCCTCACTCTCCAATCATGCATTTCGTAGGATTATGAAGGGATCATCAGATCGATCATCTTCACGACGACTGACACGGATCGGCTGCTTCGCCAGCTGGTTCTGTCGCATTAGAGCATTCCTACCAGCGAACTCGGTGTTCAGAGCTGGGCGTAGTGGTGTAGTGCTTTACGTACCTCACTAGGAGGCAAGGAACCACTAAAAGTTCAACGGTGGTGATGCCCTCAGCGATCACGTAATAATGCCATGCAGAGCTGCAGGGTAATCCCTTCGAAGAGCGATGGGCCGACGACCTTCCCCTCCCTTGAACGGGTGGATCAGCCATCGCAACTCGGCTTCGTAGTCCGCATTGGCATGAACGGCGGCAAAGGAAAGAAAACGTAACGTGGGTGATAAATATTATTGTCGTCGATCACTCGTTCCGCACCCCCGGTGAATTCGGATGTGGTGGCGCGGCGGTTCGATGCGATGATTAACGCCGGTGTGCTAAATGTGGAGAATGTCAGAGCTGACGATGGCGGAAGCATAGGTCGCCTGGCAGCTTCGGCTGACGACGGTTCTTGAAGTTTCATTAGCAGATGCTCTTAGAATTGAAGCGCAAAATGCCCGCCGGGCAAGTTCTTGGTAGAATGATACACCACTTGCGCTCTAGATTGCGGGCCACGCTGGTTGGTGAATGGTAGATCGTTATCTGTGAGTAGCAATTACTTAACTACACGAAGGGGCTCGTTGGATTGTGTTGTGCCGTCCTCCCGAACTGCATGCGGGAAAGAGGATGCTATTTGTAGCTGATAGGTGATTTGTCTCGCGGCAGTTTGGAATCTTCCGTTTCCAGTTGATGTGAATTAGTTAAGACATGTTGGATTAGGAACAACGTTGCTGGTTTTAATTTATAAATAGCTATGCCTTTCCAAAATAATGCTTCTAGAACTCATCTAAGCGATCATAGCAGCATCTATCAACTAACCACTGATATAAATGTGAATCCCCATTGCAAGTATCTTGTTCGAAAGATCTTGATACAGCTGAATATCAGTGCTACATTTTTATTTGAAGAGGATGGTTATTAGAGTGGGTCATCGTTTATATGGAAACGTGAAAAATTCAATGGTATCCCATCAGATCAAAGCTTTTTTTTGATCCCATTTCAGGACCCAAATAAGTGTGCAAAATTTAGGCACGATCGGTTATGTCAGCGTTTTGCGCATCGCGTTTGAAGTTTGTATGGAGTTTTACATAGGAAAACACGCTTTTTTGCATTTCTCTTAAAACAAGCTCGAATTTTTTTTTTAAAACCATGTAACCGATAATGGGAAAACATAGCTTGGGGTGTCCTGAAAAACTTTGTCGAAGATCCCGAAGTGATCTGATGCTTATGAAAAAAGTTATAGCGTTGGCATTGCTTGCCGAAACAGCATGATTTTGTTGCTATTGTTATTCCTTAACTGTTAAAACATAAACACATGCATGCGGTTCGTTGGTTAACTATTTTCACAAGCATCGGATCGCTTTGCGGGCTTCAACAAAACTTTTCAGGACATCCCAGGCTATCATTTTACAGTATCGGTTAAAAAATTTCTGGCAAACTTTTTCAACTTATGACAAAAATGCAAAAAAGTTTGTTTTCCCATATAAAAGCTTTGATCTGAGAAACCGGTTCCGATGACCCACCCTAATGGTTATAATCACTCGACAATCAAGCAAATAATAATTAAATTAATTAATTATCGATTTTTGCGGCTTAACCAGCCGAATGGAAGTTTGTCCATTTCTCACTCACGCCAGTATATGTAAAGTCTAGCTTTTGGAATAAAGTAAAACTTCCATTCGGCTGGTTAAGGCGCAAAAATCGATAATTAATTAATTTAATTATGTCATCGAGCAACGGACTCATGTTCCGTAACCGGTCGTTTGAGAACGTCGCGACCCATTGGAAGCTTTCCGCTCACCACGCGATCTCTTCGACACAGTCGTCGATGAGAGGTGTGTGGACTTCCAACACACAAAAACAATGCGCTCTCGCCTAGGCTTTACATATACAATATATGCGTAGTGTGGATGTACATCTCATTCCATCCGAAAGGGGTGCAATCTGTGGAAAAGATAACCTCGGAATTTTGTGTTGAACTTGAATTCAGGTTAGCAGCTACGTCTTCGAGTCTTCTCGTGGCGTAGCGGCAACGCGCCTGTCTAGTGAGTAGGAGTCGTGAGTTCGAGTCTCATCGAGAGGACGAGTAACTTTTTCGCAAATTTCACCTCAATTTGTCCATTTCTCACTCACGCCAGTATATGTAAAGTCTAGCTTTTGGAATAAAGCAAATAATGTTTCATTACTATCAAAAACAGTGGTAAGACCCCGATAATGTGGATTGGTTGGCGGCTTTTTCAATTTACTCGACACGAGAACCACAGATCTGCTAAATGAGTAAACGACTGAACACAATGAGAAATTGAAAGATCAATTAAGTTATCTTCTCAATTCCAATTACTTGAGGATTGTCTTGAGTTTAAGCTCGGAAAGAACTTCTACAAGGCTTATTGATGCTTTTTCTATTTCAATATTTTCTAAATCACAAACAGTGGTGTCATCGTGGTTACTCCAAGTGACTCACTGAGTAACCAGCTCTTGGGGTCAAATTGATTTTTTTTTGTTATTCCCAGTAAGAGCGCCCTCGCAATCATAAGAAAAAACAATCTATGTTTTTTGTTTTTTTTTGTGCTTCCACAATGTAAGATAATAGGTTCCCAGTGAAATTAGGAATTGTTTCCGCTTGGTTTTTTGCCTTTCTCGTACACCAAGGTGTACTGAAAGGCTATATATTCACACCAAAAACAACAAATTGATAGAGCCCTCGGAGGAGTCAAGTCTTATATACCAATCGACTCAGCTCGACGAGTTGAGATGATGTCTTTGTGTGTATGTGTGTGTATGTACAGTGTATCAAACAATTGTCCGTACAGCAATTTTTTTATCAACATAATTTTTCATTCAAATGTTCATAACTTTTTTATACGTCAATCAAAAACGCTGAAATTTTGACTAATCATGAATCGTATATTAATGCTTCATTGGTAAAATTTTGAGCGAGATCGAATAAGTTTTCTGAAAGTTATACAACTTTTAGTAAAACTTATAAGATTTTTGAACACATATTTAAAACATTTTATCTCAATATGTACTCGATGAAACTTTTTCATTTTTTTGTGTTACAGCTTAAACCTAAGGTTTTCATATACAGCTACGTTTGAGGTTTTTTATTCATTACAAAAAATATGAAAATTGTGTTTATGTAGTTGGCGTATTTTGCCATATTTTGCATTTATAATCTGCCAAACGTTTTCCACCTATAAAAGTGCATTAACTGAACGAAAAATGCATAGGACCTACTCTTTATATGTAGTTTAGTAGGTCCTATATAAAACAATTGAATTAAGAGAGTTTAAAAAAAGTTGAAAACACTTGGCACTTTTATTGATCAAAATATGATAAATTTCCAAATAATACTCTGAACATATACAGATTTTTCATATTTTTTGTAGTGAATATGAAACCTTAAACAAAGCTGCATATGAAAGCTCTAGGTATAAGCTGTAACACAAAAAATATTGAAAAAGTTTCATCGAGTACATATTGAGATATAATGTTCTAGAAATGTTTTCAAAAATCTTATAAGTTTTACTAAAAGTTCTATAATTTTTAAAAAAATTATTCGATCTCGCTCAAAATTTTACCAATGGAGCTTAAATATATGGTTTACGATTGGTCAAAATTTCAGTGTTTTCAAGTTGACGTATGAAAAAGTTATAAACATTTAAATGAAAAATTATTTTGACCAAAAAATTGTTGTATGGACAATTGTTTGATACACTGTATGTGTGTGCGTGTGTGTGTATAAAAAGGTCACCTCATTTTTAGATAGTAAATATCAACCGATTTTAACGACCGATGGTTCATTCGACAGGGCATTTTCAGGTAAAAGGTTATTGTGACCATAACAAATTGCAAATGCTCAATATACCAATCAACTCAGCTCGACAAATTGAGGTGATGTCTGTGTGTGTATATGTATGTGTGTGTGTGTGTGTGTGTCTATGTGTGTTTGTACAAAAAACTCACATCACTTTTTGGCAGTAAACCTCAACCGATTTTAATGACCGACGGTTCATTCGACGCGGAATCTGATCCTAATGTTTCCTATTGAAAATGGTTCGAATCGGTCCCGCCGTTCCAGAGTTATGGCTATTTGACACATTCCACGCGTTACGTTTTGCGCGAGAATCAAACTTTTGCTTCCAAAAACGGTTATGTTGTTAAATACATGCCAACCAGTATATCAAACGATCAGATTTGATTAGAAGATTCATTTCATGCATTGTAAATGAAAATTGGCACATTCAACTTCAAGAAATATCGAGAAATAGAGCGTAACGGGACACCATCGTAAAAAACGACTAACTTTGGCTTAACGCCAAGAAATTAGCTACTTTCACGAAACATTTTTCAAAGTTTTAAATACTATTCGAATATTATAAGTGATAATCTTAGGTATTCCGGACCCCTTGGAAGGGGTCATGCATAAAAATGTAACAAACACATACATGCGACACATCAAACTACGGCATTTTCGTTTATTTGATGAACAGTTAGCAAAAAAACAGTTCCAGACCATATCTGAACCGGTAGTGTTCCGGAACCGGGTCCGGGTGTCCCGCCGGAAGTGGCAAAATGTAAAAATGAACCAAATCCATCCATGCGACTTATCAAAGCGCGGAATATTTGATAACCTAATAAAAGGTGACAAAAAATAGTTTCAGACCATATTTGAACCGGTAGTGTTCCGGATGTCCCGCCAGAAGTGGTCAAATCGGCACCAACATTTCAAAAGGGCGTAACTGCATTTTGAAACAAACCACTTTTTCACATCTGTGGGTCATATTTTAAGTTTCCCACGAAATTCACAAACATTACTAGACAGAGAAATTGCTCTTCTTTCCTGTACTGGCGGTGATTTGCATGGCGGCATTGAAATACGATCCACAGATGTAAAAGAGGGATTTGTTTCAAAATGCAGTTACGCCCTTTTGAAATGTTGGTGCCGAAATATAAAGTGAACTAAATCCATGCATGCGACATTTAAAAGCGCGACTTTTTTGATAACCTAATGAAAGGTTGGCATAAAAAAATACTCCATATCTGAACCGGTAGTGTTCCGGAACCGGTTCCGGATATCCCGCTGGAAGCGGCCAAATATAAAAGTGATCCAAATCCATGCATGCGACATATCAAAGCGCGACTTTTTTGATAACCTAATGAAAGGTTAGCATAAAAAAATACTCAGGCCATATCTGAACCGGTAGTGTTCCGCAACCGATTCCAGATGTCCCGCTAAAAGTGACCAAGTATAAAGGTGATCGAACCCCATGCATGCGACACATCAAACTGCAATTATCGATAACATGATGAACAGTTAGCATGAAAATAGCCACAGACCATAACTGAACCGGTAGTGTTTCGGAACCGGTTCTGAATGTCTCGCTAGAAGTAGTCAAATATTAAAGTGAACCAAATCCATACTTGCGACATATCAAAGCGCAGCGTTTTTGATAACCAAATGAAAGGTGGCAAGAAAATAGTCTCAGAGAATATCTGAACCGGTAGTCTTCCAGAGCCGGTTCCGGGTGTCTCGCCGGAAGATTCCAAATATTAAAGTGAACCAAATCCATGCATGTGACATATCAAAGCGTGGCTTTCTTGATGATGAAATTTTGGCATAGTAAAAGACTCAGACCATTTTTGAACCGGTAGTGTTTCGGAACCGGTTCCGGGTGTCCTGCTGGAAGTGGCCGAATATAAAAGTGAACGAAACTTATGCATGCGGCACATCAAATCACGGCTTTTCCGACAACTTGAAGACCACATTAGGGACTTCCAGTAGTGCCGAAACTAGTTTCGGGGTTATCTTCCGAAGCGGCTAAATATAAAATTGAACCAAACCCATGCATGCGACGCAGCAAAGTTCGGCTTTCTTGATAACCTAATAAAGGTTAGCTAGCAAATTGGCTCAGACTATTTCAGAGACTACCGGCAGTAGTCCGCAACCGGTTCCGGGCCGGAAGTGAAACGAAACCCATGCATGCGATACCTCAAATCACGGCTTTTTAGATAACATTAGTTGGTCGGCTCCAGGGGCACGTTCGCCCTCATTTAGGAAATTTGTGCTTTCAACCGATTCCGGGTGTCCCGTCAGAAATGGTAAAATGTTAAAGAAAACCAATACATGCTACATGACTTATTCAATTACATGATAAATGGTTAGGGCCCCATATAGCCGAGGCGGTAAACGCACGGGTATGACCATGCTGAGGGTGACGGGTTCGATTCCCGGTCGGTCCAGGATCTTTTCGTAAAGGAAATTTCCTTGACTTCCTTGGGCATAGAGTATCTTCGTGCCTGCCACACGATATACACATGCAAAATGGTCATTGGCAGAGGAAGCTCTCAGTTAATAACTGTGGAAGTGCTCATAGAACAGCTGAGAAGCAGGCTTTGTTCCAGTGAGGACGTTATGCCAAGAAGAGAGAGAGAGAGATAAATGGTTAGCCAGCAAATAATCTCAGACCATATTTGGGAGAACCGGTAGTGTTCCAAAACTTGTGACTAGACGAGTAACGCACCGGAAGTGGTAACACATAGGAGGGAACCAAACCATAGCAGTCAACAAGAAAATAGTCTCAAGCCACAGCTAGAACTTGTAATAGTATTTCAGAATCGGTTGCGGGTGTTCCAGCGGAAGTGATTAAATAGAAGTGAACCAAAATCATGCATGCGACACATAAATTCGCGGCTTTCTCAAAAATTTGCCAAACGGTGGGCAGGAAAATAGCCTCAGATCACATTAATTTTCGGCTTCTTAGGTAACCCGATTGATAGTTGACAAAAACATAGTGTAGCGGACAACCGGCCAGAAATAAGAATTCCGTGTTTTTAATAGCAGTGGTGTATTAAAAAAATCCTGTAACATAGCAAAATTGAATGAGCAGGCATGAGTTACAAATTATTACGAAACTCACGTTTAGTTTTCTTACTCCGGTTTGACTCATCTCCTTCTGATGATTGGAAATTTCTCCAAAGATTTTTTTTTACAATTCTCAACAGATAATTCTCTGGAATAAGAATTCTCTTCTTTCCTTGGTTTGAAAATGTTCCAGATATTCCTTGCATTGAAAATTTCCACATGAATGTGTCCAGAAATTTCTTCAGGGATTTATCAAGAAAAACCTGCAGAAATTCCCCCAGAGATTCTGTATAGAATCTTTCATTATTATTTTATCTTTCAGTGATTCAGACAGAAAATTTGAAGGAAGAATACAGGGATACTTTGAGGATTTCTAAATATTCCTCGATGTATTAGCCCAGAAATTTATTCGGCATTTCTTCTACGGACAATTCCTATAATTTTGCCACGGTTTCCATAAGAAATAAATAAAAAAATATGTGCCAGGCGTTTCTACAGAAATACCTTTAGAAATGCCTCAAAAAGTTCAAAAACGTCTTCAAAAAAAAAAAAAACAAAAATTTGTTCGCTTTTTTTTTATTAAGCTTTCGAAAATTCCTCCAAGAATATTATTGAAGAATTTACATACATACATACATTTATTTGTTCCACATCATTAAGACAAGACATAATCAACAATAGTACGCCACAATACTCGGTTTGTGGCTGCCGCTCTCCATCCTCGGTCACGCCCAATGCTCGCCAAGTCACGCTCCACCTGGTCCGCCCATCGTGCTCTCTGCGCTCCACGCCTTCTTGTGCCAACCGGATCCGTTGCAAACACCAGCTTTGCAGGGTTGTTGTCCGGCATTCTTGCAACATGCCCTGCCCACCGTATCCTTCCGGCTTTGGCCACCTTCTGGATGCTGGGTTCGCCGTAAAGTGCAGCTAGCTCGTGGTTCATCCTTCTCCGCCATACACCGTTCTCCTGCACACCGCCGAAGATCGTTCTTAGCACGCGTCGCTCGAAAACTCCGAGTGCTTGTAGGTCCTCCTCGAGCATGGTCCATGTCTCGTGCCCGTAGAGGATTACCGGTCTTATTAACGTTTTGTACATGGTGCATTTGGTGCGTGGGTGAATCTTTTTCGACCGCAGTTTCTTCTGGAGCCCGTAGTAGGCCCGACTTCCGCTGATGATGCGCCTCCGAATTTCACGGCTCACGTTGTTGTCAGCCGTCAGTAAGGATCCGAGGTAGACGAATTCCTCCACCACCTCGAAAGTATCCCCGTCTATCGTAACATTACTACCCAGACGGATCCGGTCGTGTTCGGTTCCGCCTACCAGCATGTACTTTGTTTTTGAGGCATTCACCACCAGTCCGATCTTTGCTGCTTCGCGTTTCAGGCGGGTGTACAGTTCTGCCACCGTTCCAAATGTTCTAGCGATAATGTCCATGTCGTCCGCAAAGCACACAAATTGACCGGATTTTGTGAAAATCGTTCCCCGGCTGTTGAGCCCGGCTCGTCGCATCACACCTTCCAGCGCGATGTTGAAGAGTAGACATGAGAGTCCGTCACCTTGTCGCAGTCCCCGGCGAGATACGAATGAACTGGATAGTTCACCCGAAACCCTTACGCAGTTTTGCACACCGTCCATCGGTGCTTTTATCAGTCTAGTCAGCTTCCCAGGAAAGCCGCTTTCGTCCATGATTCTCCATAGCTCTGCGCGGTCGATACTATCGTATGCCGCTTTGAAGTCGATGAACAGGTGGTGCGTTGGGACCTGGTATTCACGGCATTTCTGGAGGATTTGCCGTACGGTAAAGATCTGGTCCGTTGTCGACCGGCCGTCGATGAAGCCGGCTTGATAACTTCCCACGAACTCATTTGTTTTAGGTGACAGACGACGGAAGATGATCTGGGATAGCACTTTGTAGGCAGCATTCAAAATAGTGATCGCCCTGAAGTTCTCACATTCCAAATGGTCGCCTTTCTTGTGAATGGGGCAGATTACCCCTTCCTTCCACTCCTCCGGTAGCTGTTCGGTTTCCCAGATCCTGACTATCAGCCGATGCAGACAGGTGGCCAACTTTTCTGGGCCCATCTTGATGAGTTCAGCTGCGATACCATCCTTACCAGCTGCTTTGTTGGTTTTGAGCTGGTGAATGGCATCCTTAACTTCCCTCAGCGTGGGAGTTGGTTCATTTCCGTCCTCCGCTGCACTGGCGTCGTCGCTCCTTCCGTTGCCGTGGGCTCCCGTGCCTACGTTCTCCACGCCGTTCAGGTGCTGATCGAAGTGCTGCTTCCACCTTTCGATCACCTCACGTCCGTCCGTCAAGAGGCCTCCGTCTTTATCCCTGCATATTTCGGCTCGCGGCACGAAGCCGTTGCGGGATGCGTTGAGTTTCTGATAGAACTTCCGTGGTTCTTGGGAACGGCACAGCAGTTCCATTTCTTCACACTCCGCTTCTTCCAGGCGGCGCTTTTTCTCCCGAAAGAGGCGGGTCTGCTGTTTCCGCTTCTGTTTGTAACGTTCCACGTTCTGTCGAGTCCCTTGCTGCAGCATTACCGCCCTCGCTGCGTTCTTCTCCTCCAAAACCGTTCTGCACTCTTCGTCGAACCATTCGTTTCGTCGATTCCGTTCCACGTACCCGATGGTGCTCTCGGCTGCGTCGTTGATGGCTGCTTTCACTGTACTCCAGCAGTCCTCTAGAGGGGCCTCATCGAGCTCGCCCTCGTCTGGCAACGCGGCTTCGAGATTCTGCGCGTATGCTGAGGCGACATCCGGTTGCTTCAGTCGCTCTAGGTTGTACCGTGGCGGTCGCCGGTACCGTACATTGTTGATGACGGAGAGTTTGACCATCACCAGATAGTGGTCGGAGTCGATATTGGCGCCACGATAGGTCCTGACGTCGATAATGTCGGAGAAGTGCCGTCCGTCAATCAGAACGTGGTCGATTTGAGATTCCGTCTGCTGGGGTGATCTCCAGGTGTAACGATAAGGGAGGCTGTGTTGGAAAAAGGTGCTACGTATGGCCATATTTTTGGAGGCGGCGAAATCAATAAGTCGTAGGCCGTTTTCGTTCGTTTGCTGGTGGGTGCTAAACTTATCAATCGTCGGTCTGAATTCCTCCTCCTGGCCTACCTGAGCGTTCAAATCTCCTATGATGATCTTGACGTCGTGGCTTGGGCAGCGATCGTACTCGCGTTCGAGCTGCGCGTAAAATGCGTCCTTGTCATCATCAGTACTTCCGGAGTGTGGGCTGTGCACGTTTATTATGCTGAAGTTGAAGAATCGGCCCTTGATCCTCAACCTGCACATTCTTTCGTCGATCGGCCACCAACCGATCACGCGCCTCTGCATATCACCCATCACGATGAAAGCTGTTCCCAGCTCGCGTGTGTTGCCGCAGCTCTGGTAGATGGTATGATTACCTCTAAACGTTCGCACCATGGATCCTGTCCAACACACCTCCTGCAGCGCTACGATGCCGAACCTGCGGTCCTTCAGTAGATCGGCGAGTATGCGGGTGCTCCCAATGAAGTTGAGAGATCGGCAGTTCCACGTACCGAGTTTCCAATCGCAAGTCCTTTTTGTTCGCTGGGGTCGTTGCCGTTGGTCTCGGTTCGTATTATTCTGTTGCTGATTTTCCGTTACAATGGGTTTTTACGGCTGGCTCGTAGGGCCTGACACCAACCCCCTACTTTCCGGAGGACCATAGTGCACAGTTGAGCTTAGAGTCCTTCCCTGGCACTCGGACGTAGATCAGCCGCCCCTAACATGGGGATCAGACGCTGTTGTGAGCCGCTCCTCCTGGAGAACAGACGCTCAGGTTTGCCGAAGCAAACCCCCCCTTCCCTGTCAGCCTACGACCAAAGGTCCCACCGGGGTTGGTTACCCGATCTTCCCTAAGGTTGCTCATAGTTTCCGGCCGGTACCGCGTGGAGGTAGGGATAGGAGTTGCTGGGCAGAGGCTAGTGGATCACAATGGGATCTGAATTGCGCAGCATACCCAGCCTTTACCGTTGAAGAATTTATCCAACGCAAATTTTCCTATAAATTCCTCAATATTTTTTAAGCAATTCCACCAAGGATTTACCGACAGGTTTCTCCAGGACGTTCTTAACAAATTCTTATTGGAATTCGGATATTCTTCCAGAGATTTATTCCATAGAATTTTCTAAGATTTCTACAGTGATATTACTGAAGATTTCTTCACTACAAATCCTTGCACCCAAATGTGGAGTTTCACTTGAAAGTGTACTCATACGTTCATAGAATGGTTCAATAGAAGAGGTTCAAGCTTTTGTATGAAAAATAACCTTCGTTAAAATTCACGAAAAATAAAAACATTAAACTTGTTCCAGCTGATATTTTAGGGGGGAGTCTGTCTTTACTATCTTGGAACTCCTTAAAGATTTCTTCTGAAATTTGAGCAAGGAATTCTTCAAGGAGTTTTTTAGTAAATTTTCTAAACATTTGCTAACAAATCCTACAGGGATTGCTTGGAAATATCTTTTCTAGAATTATTTGAGTATTCCCTTCAGTGATTTCTGTTCCTACAAAGATTTTTATTTAGGAATTGCTCTCGTGGTTCCAACAGAAATAGGGTGAGTATTGGTATTATCGGCAGGTTTGTTCTCTTTCTTAGGAAGGGTTTTTGTGGGCCAAGAAATCTTTGGAAGAATGCCTCAAGAAATCCTTTGATTGTTAGGAGAATATCTGAAGACAAGCCCTAAGATACTCCTTTTATTAAAAAAAATCAATTAATTCCATGAAAATAAAAATCTAGAAAATCCTGTGGAGGGATTCTTGGAAAAATCTTTAGAGGAAATTCTAAAGGAATCTCTAAAAACCATGTCTGTCGAAATTGCAGACAAAGGTAATGGTAGGGTTTTTGTTATACAATTTCTGAAGGAATTTGTACATAAAAATCACTAAACTACAACCTGGAGAAATTTCCGAAGAAAATCCCAAAGAAACAAATAAAATCCTGGAGGATTTTTTTTAGAGAACCCCCAAAGACATTTAAAATGTTTTGAAGGAATCTTCAAAATAATACCTGGAAATACTGCAGAACTATCTGCAGGTGTTCAGAGAAAAATTCTTGAAATTTTCTTGGAAAATGGTAAGGAATATATTCAGGAGCAATTTCTGCAGGAATTATTGAAGGAATATTGGGAAAAAAATTAAAAGAATCCCCGAAGGAAGGTCTAAATAAATCCAAAGCAATTCCTGGAGGAATACTTTAACCCTTTGGGGATGGATGGGTCATATATGTGCCCAGCCGAGTGAATCCACCATCACAAACGTGTTCTAGACCGGCGAGGTCTCACCCAGAAAGGTGAAAATACCGTTAACGAAGTATTGGAAGAGCAATTGGAGGAACTTCCACAAAAATCAATCGAGAGTTTTCTGGAGAAATTTACAACTATTTTTCATCTCATAAAAAGCTCTAGATGAATGGAGTAATACATGAAGAAACCTATTGAACTACTTAATGAATAACTTCCGGAAAAGTTCCTGAAAAAAAATCTAAATTTCTTAAGGAAGCCTTCAGAGACACTTTTAAAAATACCATCAGGTCTTTGTAAAAAAAGCTTCTAAAATTGCATATTTTAAAGAAAAATTAGGGGGATTTCCCATAGAAACCCCTACAGAAATTCCTTGGCAAATTTTCGGAGAATTATTGGACAAATCCGAAAGATAACTCTTGGAAAAAACTCTGACAATATTTCTGGAGGGATTCCCTCAGAAATATTGATGAAATATTTAAAAGAATACAAGCATGTACTTTTAGCAATTCTTGAATGAATTTCCCAGAAAATCTCAGGATTAATTTCGGAAGAAACCCGTGGACCAGTTTCAAGAAATATATTCTAAGGAATTTCTTGAAAATTTACCGAAAAGGTATGGAACTTCCTGGAAGACTATCTGGAGGAATTCCTGGAGAAATGTTCAAAGAAATTTATGGACAGGGATGCATTTTGAAGGAATCCTAAGAGGAATCTTAAGAATAATTCTTGATAAAATTATTATAAGAAATTCTGCGAGAATCTTCTTTGTCATTCCAGAAAATGTTTGATAAATTCCTCAAAGAATCACTAAAGGAATTTCTGGTGGTGTCCCTGGAGGTAATCCAGAAGATTTTTTTTTAGAAATTTTCATTCCTGCAAAACTCATAAAAGAAATTCCAGCAAGAAACAAAATAAAATAAATTTGGGATCATTACAAAAAAAAATCTGAAATAATAATACATGAAAAAGTTTTTCCGGAATAATTCTTAATTAAGCGAAGCCATTTCCTTGGAGGCGTACGAGTTTAGAGGGTGCCGAAATTTGAAAACCTTGAGTAACCAGCTCTGGTTTTATCATGACAGCACTGATGATAATGCTCTAATTTATCCTTTGGAACCTATTTTTCCAAGCTTTGTTGTACAATGGGCATGACATGTTCCGAAAAATACGTTATGAAAATTAAATAGAGATAATTTCGAGGGTTTGCAGGTTCTCCTCAATATGGTTCATACGTAGATTTTTTTTCTTTTTTTTTTTTTGAAATTCTATTTCTTCACTTCCGTAGAGGGCTAACGGTCTTCTTCGATTGTTTTGAATATGATATAAAGGTAATATCAAGATCCTCATGGGCAACTTCGAAGTGAAGGTTGGTTCTGACAGCTTGTACTATGAACACATCATGAGACGCCGTGGTCTCGGAGGAATGAGCTCGAACGGAAACCAGTTTGCAGAGTTTTGTGCCAAAAATAATATGGTGAATGGAGAATCGCTCTTTCCCCATTGACCAGTGCACAAAGAGGCGTGGGTTTGCTGTGATGGCATCATGGAAAATCAAATTGACCACATATGCATCAGCCGAAAATGGAAACGATTCCTTCCCGAAGAAATTCTAAAAGAGTTCCCTGAAGAATTGCCAAAGAAATTATAGAATAAATTTCGAAAAAAGTTCCCCAATAATTTCACCAAATACCCAAGTAACACCGAAAACATAATCCGAAATAGCAAAATATTTATTTTGTCCTACAGCAGTTGTTATGCAGTTTCTCGAAACATATTATGTCATGGATAAGTCGTTTTCATGATACCTAAAACTTATACACAGTGATCTTCTATTTAGAAGTCTTATTAAAGAATATATTTTGTTTTCTCAAACAAACATTGCATGTTGTTTTCGATTATATTGGGTATGTTCTATTTATGTACACTTTGTTTGTTATCATACATGCTCAGTATGTTCTATATGTCATATTAGAGTAACATTTGCAGTTTCTTGTTTCAGACTTGTTTTCAATCATGTTTAGACAAAACATAGTATGTTTCGTATGTTTATAATTAGTCGAATTTTGGTTTTCTCCAGTATGATAGAAAACATATGTAACATAAACCTCATTCATTTTTTTGAACAGGGACATGCTACACTACCGATCATAGAAATGTAGAATCGATTTTTATTTCCTACGTAAAAGAATATACTCCTAACAGAATCTTAGCTATGAATACCTACATAAAAAAATACAGGAACATATGTTACCAAAACATATATGATTATCTATAAGGGCCGATTTTACCGAGCATAATGCTCTTTGAGCCGCTTCAATATATAAACTGTGATAATTATTTGATACTTGATATTTGTTGTCTTTCCAAATCGTGACAGATATCAAACCGTTCAAATACCAAACCAAACATGAGAACCAACAACAACATTATCCACAAAAACAATATCAAGCCAATTTTGAATCATATCCCAAAACATGTATCATGCCATGTCACAGAGTGCCATTTAATTTTATTTCTAAATTATTAAATATTTATCAAATATTCTATTATGTTCCAATAATTTGTTATATGTATGTATAAACTTGACAAATTCTTGAGAAAAATAAAGCATGTTTGAGTTTTTGTGTTAAAATACCCAAGTAACACACTTGTCACCGAAGAGTCACGGCGGCGCAGGTTTTTGTTGCGCAGAAGTCACTGTGACTTACTTCTAACAAATAAACACTTACTTGCTAGAAGTAAGTCACAGTGACTTTTGCGCAACATAAACCTGCGCCGCCGTGACTCTTCGGTGACAAGTGTGTTACTTGGGTAAGATGAATACTATATATTTATTTTGATGCAAAATTCTCCAAAAATACTGATTTATAAGGCGCATTTATTTTATCGGAGTACAATAGTCTATTTCACCGTAAAAAATGATTGGCATTAAAATTTATGACCACAGTAAGGCAATTAGGCGTTAAAGTGGCTTGGTAGAATTATTGATGCATGTCGATTTTCGCAGTTGTCGATTTTTATTATTGACATTTTGAAACTTAATTATTTACAGTAATAAAACAACTTGATTGTCAAGGCACTGTTTTCTAGAATTTGTTGGAAATATATAAAGGAAAACATACTAAGATACATAATCAAGTATGCTCAGATTCATATAGAACATGAATATGACATCACAAAGATGTTGCGCAGGCTCCACCTTCTGCGCTTTTTCAGTCGTATAGCAGTCTGCAAATTGGTTTTATTGCTTCACATCAAAACTTCATAACTGGTCATATTGGAGTCGAAATAATTTCTATAAGACATGTTGTGTTACTTGGGTACTTAATGTACCAGCACATTTAGATAATACTCAAAAATAAGAATAAATCATTTGTTGATTACTTGTGCCATTCAAAGATATCTTGTTACTTCGGTTGCTTGAGTGTATCTTAATTGCAGCGCCGATCACATGGGTGATACAACATATAACTCTATTATTCGCCTTACTTGCTAATATAGTGCTATTTTGAAGCAGAAATTCCATGTAATAGCCGTGTAAGCCTTGGACATACAATTTGCAGTAAATTTGTACAGGTACAATAGAGGACTATCTTCGTCGATCTTGAGCGAAGTTCGAAGCATGTAGCCAGCGTTTGCTGTCATCTAGATACTTAATTAAGTAGTACTTAGTCAAAACGATAATGCAAATGTAGAAGTTGACGTCCTTATCATCTCTCTCTCTCTCTCTTCTTGGCGTAACGTCCTCATTTGGGACAAAGCCTGCTTCTCAGCTTAGTGTTCTATGGGCACTTCCACAGTTATTAACTGAGAGCTTCCTCTGCCAATGACCATTTCGCGTGTGTATATCGTGTGGCAGGCACGAAGATACTCTATGCCCAAGGAAGTCAAGGAAATTTCCTTTACGAAAAGATCCTGGACCGACCGGGAATCGAACCCGTCACCCTCAGCATGGTCATGCTGAATACCCGTGCGTTTACCGCCTCGGCTATATGGGCCCGGACGTCCTTATCATCTGTGACTCAATTCAACACAACATTGTCACTCCATGGACGCAGCTTGTCAGGAAATCTCAGTCCCATAGCTTGTTCAAAGCAACCCCCTCTGGAATGCTGACGGACTGGTACGACCTTGAAAACACAAACCCCCCAAAATTTCACACTTCACTTGCCAGAGATTTCATGGTCCACTCATTCGGATTACGGAACCAGTTCCACAGTCAAAACAAGCATAGAATCCATTGTCTTTGAGAAAGGTTGAAGATAAAAACAGACTAGGTAGGTAACAGAGCCAGTTGCGAAAACGGCATGAAACATTCATGAGTCCACGCGGCGGCGGCGATGCGATGGTAACGCTCCACGGAGCTGGGTCACCTATCTGTCCGTCCGACGATGTGAACCAGCCAGCAGCGTCTTTCATCCGAGATATGCACCTTCTTTCGTCACGCAACCAAACGATGACACGACGACGACGGCACCCTTTAACCGAGTCGTTTATTCAAAAGTGATGCAAACTTTTTGCCATCCAGCAGCCAGCAGCAACGATGGACCTGAACTCTGTCACCAAGGCCTTCCCACAAAAACACACCTGCAACAGCTTCCAAGTTAGTCGGAGAAGAAAGCTTCCAAACACGCGTGTGCATTGATCACATCACAGCAGTAACGGATAGTCAGCCGGTGGGTCATAAAATTGATACGTTTGATTCCGGTCAAGGCTGGCTTGAGGCGGACTAACACCGGACGCGCAGTTGACGAAGTTCGGTGTGGGGTCCCAACACAAAAGGAATACATATTTACAACGACAGCCCGTTTTTGTTTTTCGCTGCTGCGTTGACAACGCAACGGCTCCCCGTGACTTTGGGCCTTTGGGTGCAGAAAATAGCATGCTGAATAGACCCAGATCTTCGATGCTGGGTGGGAGCGATGCGATGGTTGTCATTTTTTAAGATTTGCGTGCGAATAACGAAACAAGTTTTTTTTCTGGAAATGGAAGCTAGGCTTGGTTGAGGGTTATTCACAGATTATAAAGGCCAAACATTTCGTAATTGAGCCTGATATAACTATGAGTTTAAAAATATCTGAAGGTTATGAAAAACTCGTGATTACCGTGAGCTAGCCGAAATCTTGTAGCTCCATCGTTTCACGATACTGTTTCTAATACTGGTTACTGATAATGATTGAGAATCTTTTAAAAAATGTGTAAAACTTGTCCCATACAACTGTGAATTGATAAGTATCTAGGTATTTTCAGGATTTTTTTTTTACATATTCTGCTATGTTAAGCCTATTCGGCTATTCCTATAAATGATTGAGAGTATTTTATATAATTCGTACAAGTCACTTCAGTCACGCCAAGAAGAGAGAGAATTAGACATTTTGCAAGAA
This sequence comes from Aedes albopictus, assembly GCF_035046485.1. Lineage (NCBI taxonomy): Eukaryota > Metazoa > Arthropoda > Insecta > Diptera > Culicidae > Aedes > Aedes albopictus. Next base: position 347,889,840 of record NC_085138.1, read on the forward strand.
AATCTTTTAAGAACTCCTCCAGAAGAAACTTCAGGAGGTCTTGCAGGATGTGTTTCTAAATATCCTCCAGGAATACTTTCAGATTGTTTCAAAGATTTATTCAAGAGCTCCTCTAGTACCGTTGTCTGCAGTTTCTGCTCTGATTATTTCAAGAGTTCTTCCAGAGTTTTTAGAGCTTTACTACAGGAAACCCTCAGAGCTATCCTTTAGATATCTCTTAAGGATTATTTTTTCAGAAACTTCTCTAAGAAATTTTCCTCCAGAGCCATCTCACGGAGTTCATCCATGTATTTCTCTAGGATTCCTCCAGCAACTTCTCCAACCCTTTAACTTCAGAATTTGCTTTGGAGAATTTTGTTCATGATTCTCTTTAGGAAATGTTTGAACATTTTATCACGCGGCATTTCCAGGAATTTCTTTAGAAATTCATTTATGAAATTTTTGAAAAACTTCTCCAGTGTTATTTGTGTAATTTCATGAAGTATTTCTGTAAAATCCATGAGGGAATATATGGAACAATCTCCGAAGGAATCTCTGAAGAAATCTTCGAAGGAATCCCAGGAGATATTTCTGCAGGAATTGCTGGAGCAATTCCAAAAGAAAGCCTTCTGGGAATTTCTTCAGTAACTTCTGACGAACTGTTTCAAGGATTTTTTTTCCAGGAGAAGTCATGGGAATAATTTACGAAAAAATCACTGAACAGTTTTTGAGAAAATCTTCATATGAATTTACAAGAAAAAAAACCATGGAAGTATTTCTGATTGATTTTCTTGCTGTTATTCATGGAAAAAGGACTTGACCACTGGAAGAGTCTTCGAGAATATTTGTGAAGGAATCTTAAACTTTTTTTAAGTATCCCTAGAAGAAGTTCACTAGAAGAGTATCACTAAAACTTTTGCAAATTATAATAAAAATATTCAATGGGAAATTTCCAAGGGAATTTCTAGAGAAATTTCTGAATTTCTGGGAAAAACATGGGGGAGTATCCTGAGGAACTCCAGAAGGAATTGCTGTATGAAATTCTGCCGGAACCTTTGGAGCTTTGAAGAAATTTATTCTAGATAGATTCTTATGCATACATTTTTTAAGGAACCTTTCGAGAGAAGAGCTCCCAAAAGAATCTTCAGATTACTTTATTTATTGAAGGGGAAACGTGTTTAAATTACGTAACTCTTTGAGGAGGCAGCGAGGAACAGCAGTTTCTGTAGGAATTTTTAGAAGATTTGTTAGAATTAGAATTTCTGTTAGAATTATAAACTTTCGATTTTCAGAAAAAAAGTTGTCAGAACATTTGGAATCTATAAAAGTTTTTCTTTTAAGAATTCCCGTAGAATGTTCTGAAATAATCCTTCGACATTTTTATTTGGGAATTTCTGCGATAGTTCCATTGGAATTGGATTGTCAATTTCTGGAAATTTGTTCTGAATTTGATCGGCCTTTAGTAATAATCTATGATTTCATAGTGGTTGTATTGATTGCATTTGAGAATGGCTGTGGGAATTATATTATTGGTTTTATCGGAAATTGTTTTGGACATTTTTTTCTTGTTGTTTTTTCGGGAAATTCATTGGCAATTTCAACGGTCATATTTTGTTCAAAGATTTTGAACAAGCTATGGAAGCATTTCCAGCAATTCCTTTGGAAATTCCTTAGGCCATTAATATGAAAATCTCAGGCAATTATTTTAGGAATTCATTCCACAATTCCTTCCGTTTAATCTTTTTGAATTCTTTATGCAATTTATCTGTAAATTTCTTCAGCCATTTCTTTGGTAACTCCCGAATTCCCAATCCTCAAGTGGGCTTGCACAAGGAATTTACAAAAGAAATGCCATTTTTAAATGAATAGTTGAAAAAATCTTCGAAAGGATTCCCTTAGGAATGCCCGAGGAAATTTCCGAAAATAAATGCGTAAAAAGTTTCCAAAGAAGTTACCAAAGGATTTCCTTAAGAATTTCCAAAGGAATTCCTCAAGACATTATGAAAGCTTTTCAAAGAAATTGGCCGATCCAAGTCCTTTAATTAATTTTCAAAATATATTTCAATGGACTTACCGAAAAAAATGGGCTTCGTGGCCGTGCAGCTAGAGGCGTCAGTCATCTAGGCGTTTCGTAAACCTTGGAGTGTGGGTTCGATTCCCGATCCAGTCGGGGAAAACTTTTCGTCAAACGGAGAATTTTTCGTTGAGCCATTGGTTGTTATGTGTGATGTCCGTTGTGTAATGTTAGTGCTTGTTCGGTCTCTATAACCTTTGGTTGAAGACGGTGTAGTTTCTTTTATTAAAAAACCCTAATTAATCCACCTAGCGGTGATGGTGCCTTTCTCGTGCTCTAAAATATCCTTTCAACAAAACTCGAGCGACATGTTGATGACATTGACATAATTACAAAATGAAAACTGCTTGCTAAATCTACTCAATATGGATACATTTCATATAAGCACAACATCCAATATTCAGAAAATATAAGACAATGGTCCAAAACTCAAACCAAACAAGTGTCATGAAGCCGCAAAATTTTGAAACGTCATTTTAGATTTTCCGGTCATCATTTTATGACTCCGGATATCTACTCCAACTAAACTAACCACCATCTTGAACATTGAGACACCATCTTGGATGTTCTGGTACTCATTTTTGGACTCTGCACCTAAAATTACATAAAATAGTCGCCGTATTGAATTTTGGCATGTTGTTTATGATTTTCTGGTTACCAGTTTTGGACGAAGACCGGCATTCTTCCCCATTCATACTATAGTCATATTGCAGACCTTGTGAAACAGCGCATAGCTTGGGTTTTCTGATTATAAATTTTGAATTCTGGACATATTTTCATACAAAATACAGTATCGGACAAAAAAAAATGCATCAAAGCCGTTTTCTCATACAAACTACTCAACTTCAGATTGCCATATCTCTGTTATTTCTCAAGCGACTGTTTTCATTTTTCTGTGACGAACTACAAAGCATTTCAATTTTCAAAATATTTTGAAAAAGTTCTGTAATATCTATTGATACAAAAGTTACAGATAGGTTGAATTTTGACAATAAAAATGCACCAAGACATGAAGTTCAATAACAAAAAATGGTTACGTCATATCATTATGTTGTCTTCGGCAAATATGTTTCTTGTGTGATGACGAATAAATTAGCTGAAGAGACCAACATTATTTGACTTCAGCATTTTTAGAAATAAGATTATTTGTCTTGGTGCATTTTTATTGTCAAAATACAACCACAGACAAACAGACGTAACACTTGCGAAATTTCCATCGACCACGCTTTTAACTATCATTTTGAATTTTCACAGTTGTGGTTTTCACAACCAGAGGCGCGCGCAACGTTTTTCTATGCGTTTGACGTTTCACACTAGCGCCTTCTGTTGACGATATTGCACAACACAGTGATTCGTGCAACTTTTCCACCAGGTGATAGTAGTGTGAGCTGGGCGATGGATTTCCATGAGAATCGTTCAAGGTGTTACGTCTGTGTGTCTGTGATACAACCGTCTGTAACTATTACATCAATAGCTATCACCGAACTTTTTCAATAGTTTTTAAAAATTGAAACGTTTTGTAGTTCGACACAGAAAAATGAAAACACTCGCTTGAGAAATGATTGAGATGTGGTAATCTGAAGTTGACTAGTTTGTATGGGAAAACGACTTTGATGCATTTTTATTGTCCGATACTGTATGCCCATAATGCAAGAATTAAAAATCCTATAAAATAGGCACTAACTTGAATACTGGGCCATTATCTTGGACTTTGGACCGCTATCTTGGATACACTGGTGGACTGCGAACATATTTCCCATACCAAAAACATTTATTTTACATAGTTTTAGAGCTCAAAATTCCTTAAAACAGCCACCATCTTCTGTTGACGCGATCAAATTCTTATTTTTCCATTCAACGTTGACCCATCCTGCTATAAATTTACACCTTAGGAATCTGAAATGGTACGATTTGATGAGATCGCTTTAGTTTTACTATATTTTGTTCTCATATATGAGGACTTAGACCTATTCGTCACTGTTGTTCATACCTAATGTTTATCAGGCCATTAAACAAAGCCACGATTTAATTTTTCACATGAACGTTGGCTCTGCTACACAACAGCTAGTCTCTAATGTGATCTAAGGCTATTTTCTTGCTAACCGTTCATTAGATTATCAAAGAATCTGCGATCTGATGTGTCGTATGTATGGGTTTGGTTCATTTTTATATTTGGTAATTTCCGGTGGGATAGCCGGATCTGATTCTGATATATTTATTGATCTTCGTTCTACTGCTCGTGTTGTGTGTAGGTAAGAGGAAACGATAGCGCACGAATGTAACAAAGCCGACTGACACCCGACTGCGGCAACGAAATGAAGGTAGTAAAAAGTGTCGAATGTTTACAAGACTGGTCGTGATTTGATGTACCGCATCCATGGGTTTTGTTAAATTTTACATTTTACTACTCGGATCTGATTCCGGGTAACTACCGGCTGAACCAAATATGGTCTAACATTATTGTCTTGTTAACTGCTCATCGGTTAACCAAAAACGCTGCAAATTGAAGGTGTCACATGCAGGGTTTGACAATTTCGACGGGACTCTCTGAACCAATTCCGGACCACTACCAGTGGCATAAGGCAATTTTCTAGCTAACTGTTCATCAGGTTATCGCAAAAGCCACGATTTGATGTGTCACATGCCTGGATTTGGTTCACTTTTACATTTGGCCTCTTCCGGCCACTCAAAACCGATTCCGAAACACTTGCTGACCGTTCATTAGGTAATCTTAAAAGCTGCTATTTGATGTGACGCATGTACGGGTTTGTTTCTCTTTCAGATTTAACCACTTCGGCGGGAACCCCGGAACGGGTTCCGGAACACTACTGGTTCAGATATGGTCTGAGATGGTTTTCCTGCTCATTGTCCATCAGGTCATCGAAAATGCCGTGGTTTGATGTGTCGCATGCATGGGTTTGGTTCAATTGTATATTTGGCCACTTCCAGCGGGACACCTAGAACCGGTTCCGGAACACTACCGGTTCAGATATGGTCTGAGATGATTTTCTTGTTCATTATCCATCAGGTCATCGAAAATGCCGTGGTTTGATGTGCCGCATGCATGGGTTTGGTTCAATTGTATATTTGGCCACTTCCAGCGGGACGCCTAGAACCGGTTTCGGAACACTACCGGTTCAGATATGATCTGAGACTATTTTCCTGCTTACCGCTCATCAGGTTATCGAAAATGCCGTGGTTTGAGGTGCCGCATGCATGGGTTTGGTTCACTTGTATATTTGGCCACTTCCAGCGGGACGCCTAGAACCGGTTTCGGAACACTACCGGTTCAGATATGATCTGAGACTATTTTCCTGCTTACCGCTCATCAGGTTATCGAAAATGCCGTGGTTTGAGGTGCCGCATGCATGGGTTTGGTTCACTTGTATATTTGGCCACTTCCAGCGGGACGCCTAGAACCGGTTTCGGAACACTACCGGTTCAGATATGATCTGAGACTATTTTCCTGCTTACCGCTCATCAGGTTATCGAAAATGCCGTGGTTTGAGGTGCCGCATGCATGGGTTTGGTTCAATTGTATATTTGGCCACTTCCAGCGGGACGCCTAGAACCGGTTCCGGAACACTACCGGTTCAGATATGGTCTGAGATGATTTTCTTGTTCATTATCCATCAGGTCATCGAAAATGCCGTGGTTTGATGTGCCGCATGCATGGGTTTGGTTCACTTGTATATTTGGCCACTTCCAGCGGGACGCCTAGAACCGGTTTCGGAACACTACCGGTTCAGATATGATCTGAGACTATTTTCCTGCTTACCGCACATCAGGTTATCGAAAATGCCGTGGTTTGAGGTGCCGCATGCATGGGTTTGGTTCAATTGTATATTTGGCCACTTCCAGCGGGACGCCTAGAACCGGTTCCGGAACACTACCGGTTCAGATATGGTCTCCCAGTAAACATTTTGGTCTATATAATTTATGATATGCGTCACCTTATAAAAACCAATTCAATTGCATAAAACGCACGAAACTGCTATATGCGTACCAAAGTGGAGGCCATATACATACTTGCGACGATTGTTCTTGATTTCCTGTGATAAGTACTACGATGTCTTCATAATCGATGAGATAGCAGAAACAACGACTTTCTATGATTGGTAATACGATGGTCCTTATCATCGACAAAATAAAAAAAAATCATAATTGAGATTCCAAGCCTCGAACCGGGAACCTCGAGATCCTTAGTCTGGCACCATACCACTGCACCAACTACTTTCTCTTGAGAAGTGGGTAAATTGTAGACAATATAAACAAAAGCTTCTCAACCAGTATCACCTCGTCACTTTTCCATGATGTTGAGACTGGGTGAAAATCTTCCTAAGTCATAGAGATTTCGTTCCGCATGGTTCTGGTATTATATATACTAATATCATGACCTGTCAGATTATACAACTTTTTAGCGAATTTGAATCGCCGTAATTATGATTAGTCTTGTTTACATTCTTCGTATCGAGTGGACGTCGTCGTCGTCGTCGTCGTCGCAGTTGCGGTTTTAAGCACATCCAATATTGACCCCGTGAATTAATTACTCGGTTCGGTGTTCAGTGGAAAAAGCTTAGTTCGGTGTGGATATTATCGGTGAGAAATTATTCGGACCGGATAAAGTGTAGTGGAGAAACTAAATGTTTCGAAGCCTTAAAATATCGATCACTTGCCACCTTCCAAAGCCGAGATTAACTTCAACATTTCACTAACTTTAAAAGTAAGTACTGCTATTTGGCTGGAAATTATCAGTTATGTGGTGATTGGCGATAGGATCGTAACATTGGAGTCAATCAACACCCAAGAATGTGGCTTTCACCACACGCACGAGAAAGATTACATGAAATTGCGAAACATGCTGAAAATTAATTATGTTTTCGGATCAAAATTATGTGTGTTTTTATTACATAACGCTTTAGGAAATGGTCAAAAAAGGTCAAACATTATAACGAATGCCATCGGATGTTTTCTATTTTCATTTAGTGTTGAACGCCATCGTACTGCATTTGGGGGAAGTCACTACGATTTCATTCGATGCTTTTCATCCAAATATTTAAGCTATCAGTTGCTAAAACCTATAGCGATCCCGGATCGTGTTATTTATGACTTGTTTTGTTTCCAACACTGATTGTCGTTAAGGAATCACAACGATGAATGATATATAAGTTTATCTATCATTCACGTAGGAAGATTTTGCTTTTTTTACGATCCTGATTTTTGATAATAGGAAATGCGATGTTGCCTGTACATCGTTATGCGATGCGTGGTTATCTGGGCTGAGACTATTTTCCTACTAACCGTTCATCAGCTTATCGAAAAAGCCGCTATTTGATGTGTCGCATGCATGAGTGTGGTACACTTTTATATTTGACCACTTCCGGCGGGACACTCGGAGCCGGTTCCGGGACACTACCGGTTCAGATATGGTCTGAGACTATTTTCTTGCTTACCGTTAATCAGATAATCGAAAAAGTCGCGGTTTGATGTGTCGCAGTATGGGTTTGTAGCATTTTCATATATGGCCCCTTCCTGGGGTACCGGTCTGGAACACCTAAATGACCATAACTCCGGAACGGCTGGACCGATTCGAACCATTCTCAATAGGAAACAATGGGACCACATTCCGCGTCGAATGAACCATCGGTCATTAAAATCGGTTGAGGTTTACTGCCAAAAAGTGATGTGAGTTTTTTTGTACACACACATACACACACACATACATACATACACACACACATACATACACACACACAGACATCACCTCAATTCGTCGAGCTGAGTTGATTGGTATATGTGACTCGACCCTCCGGGCCTTCTATCAAAAAGTCGTTTTTGGAGTGAACATATAGCCTTTCCAGTACACTTAGTGTACGAGAAAGGCAAAAACGCATAGTATTCACAAACAAATTTTCAGAGGAACTCTCAAAGAATATCCCGAAAAAGCTTCGGAAGGAATTAACAAAAGAACTGTTTGAGGAGTTTCATTAGAAATTACCGAACGTTTTTCCAAGGGCCATGCCAAATAAATTCTTAGCTGAATTGCTGGGGAACTCATGAAAGGAATTTCTTAAAGAATTTAACCTTCCTTTTGCATCACATCGACAGCAGCTCGCTGGCGCAGTGTACCCTTATGCCAAAGGAGGGTTAAGAAAATATTCCAAAATGCATTTCCAAGCAAAATAATGTCCGGATGAATTCTGAAAGAATTGCGAAATATTTTTTTTTAATTAATTCCCAAAACAAATTTTCACGAAATTTTCCGTAGGACTTACCGAAGAAGTTTCCATAGAAATAATAAAAGAGGTTTTTTCATTCGACTGAGAAATTTTCATAGGAATTGCTGATGAAACTCCCGAAAAAATATTCGCAGTAAATTGCAACGGAACTACCGAAGGTATTCTGAAAGAAACTGTTGCAGGGTTTCCTTAAAATCTGAAACAATCGCTAATAGGAATTATACAAAGGATTTATGATATAAATGGCAAAAAGAATACCGAAAAGCATACACACTTAAATTCAGAAATTGATCTCGGTAAACGGTTTACCGAGAATCCAACAGCTGATATCTCGGTAAAATATTTACTGATTCTCGGTAAAATTTTTACCGAGATTTCGGTAAACCATTACCGAGTCTCGGTGAACTTTGCCGAGATCTCGGTAAAAAGTTTGATTACCGAGATCTCGGCAAAGTTTTAACGATATCTCGGTAAAACTTTTACCGAGATTCAGTAAAAAATATTACTGGATTCTCGGCTGTTGGAATCTCGGCAATCCATTTGCTGAGGTCAGTGATTTAATTTAAGTGTGTAGATCACGGCGAAAATCGGTAAAAAATGCAGAAGGAATGGATCACTAAAATAACTAAAACGACCGCTATGAAATGAACAGATAGCGCCACCGTAGCCTTGTGTGTTTGACGTAACTCGACTGCTGTCACTGTGTTACCGTCCATATAGGTGGCGCTTTTGTTTTGATGCGGTGAGTAGCGGAAAAATCGGCTTCAATGATCCATTGCAAAAAACATTTCCAAAGAAATTATAACCAAAGCCATTACCGTAGGCTTTTCAAACGGATTGCCGGAAAACTTATTGGGGAAATTAATAAAAAAAACCTTTAACAAAAGAATTGCTGACAAATTAAAAATGTACGAGAGACTAGTACACAATTGGCGAAAGAACTCTAAAAAAAACATCCAAAGAAATTGCCGAGGGTGTTTTTAAAGAAAATACCGATGAAACTTTTAAATGATGTGCTGAAAGGTGTTTCGTTACAATTTATAAACATATTACCGAAGAAATTATCAAACACCAGTCCCATAACTTACGTTTTTGTCCGTTTAAAAGACACTACACCATCTAAAATCAGAGTGAAACATTCTTTTGACCCCGGGAGTTCCTGCTCGATCCCAGACGGGGACCGGCTAAAGCCCCAAGCGGCTGGTCTGAGCCAGCGGCCGCTTCCGGGGTGGGTACTCAAGGCCATCTTCTGCCTCCCGGGTCCCAGGGCGTATTGGCAGGGGGAGTTTTCGGTGGGGTTGTCCTAAATAACCTACGAGAATGAATTGACGTACCTTAATTAACGGTTTATTGGGTGCTAGGATGAAAACTGTCGTTACTTGGAGAAGCGGCCACCTGGGCCGCCGCGGTCGTAGGGTATAGCGAAATTGTTGTAGACGGATCAACGAGTGGCTGGTATGGGTCGCCGGAATGGCTGATGATCGCACATGTCTGCGAAACGGCCGGAACGGCCGGCGAACGTGGTGATCGGAAAGCGTCCGAAACGGCCGGTGAACGTGAGGATTGGAGAGCGGCCGTAATGGCCGCCGAACGTGGTGGTCGGAAAGCGGCCTGAATGGCCGGCAACTGTAGGGGGTCGTGGAGCGATCGGAATGACCGGTAGTTGTAGAGCGTCCGCACATCGGCTGGTTAGTGACCAGAGGGCCGCCGGGATAGCTAGCGACCGGCGATGACCGTGGTTCAGCCGTAATGGCCGCCGATTGTGGTGTTCGAAAAGCGGCCTGAATGTTGACGAAAAAGGGGGGGGGGGGGTGTCATGCAACGTCACCGGAGACGTCGGCAGTACGTGGTTTTACTAACTGCACCACACCACGTGCTAGCGAACACACCCCCCCATAGAATCTTCAAGAATCTTTTTTTCGCGGTTCTGTGAGGCCAAGCGACGATCCCTCCTCGTGACGGCGAACTGCCTTCCTTCGTGGTCTCCAACACACTCCCTTTCATACGGGGGTTTTCTACCTATCTTCGTCTGACCACTCAGCTCTCAGCTCCATGCAGCCCACTCACTCTCGCTTTGACCGTCTGCGTTTCTTTCGGTCGTGGTAGAAACGCAATCTAAATGTGTACCGCACACTCATCCCGCTTGTCCCGACAATTCAAATTCACAGTTGCTTTCTGACTAGTTACAATTACTATTTCCTACGTGCCCCACCAGAATTTGGAAGCAAGGTTACCATTCGGTAACCCAAAAATGTTGGGGGATGCGGTTCGTGGGTCGAGTTTACCTTCCACTGTCCAGGGTCCTACGCTGTGTTCCACTTTGAAGATGCGAACTGCTTTCTTTCCAAATCCTTTCCAATCCAATCCTTTCTCCAAGTTCTTTCCAAGAACTCCTTATCCACTTTCACAAACTTCCTGATCCTTTTACACCAGTCCTTTCCGTTCACCAATAACTTGCACTCGTTTTATAAAACCAAACCACTTTATTCGTCCAATAATAACACCGTTTTTATTCTCCAAGAAAACTTCGCGCGCGTGTACTTTGCCGTCTTTATTGATAGGCTATCCTAGCACCCAATAAACCGTTAATTAAGGTACGTCAATTCATTCTCGTAGGTTATTTAGGACAACCCCACCGAAAACTCCCCCTGCCAATACGCCCTGGGACCCGGGAGGCAGAAGATGGCCTTGAGTACCCACCCCGGAAGCGGCCGCTGGCTCAGACCAGCCGCTTGGGGCTTTAGCCGGTCCCCGTCTGGGATCGAGCAGGAACTCCCGGGGTCAAAAGAATGTTTCAATGGCGCCCAACGTCGGGCCCCACGTTGGGCGCCATTGAAACAATTTGACCCCGGGAGTAGTTGCGCGGTCCCAGACGGGGACTGGCCTAAGCCCCAAGCGGCTGGTCTGAGCCTCGGCCGCTTCCGGGGTGGGCACACAAGGCCGTCTTCTAACTCCCGGGTCCCAGGGCGATTGAGTAGGGGAGAGTTTCGGATGTGGGATGTCCTAAAACTATCGATTGGAAAGAACTTACGATTTATTGATGGTGTTCAGCGGCGAGCGGTGATGTTTAGGGCAACGTGGCCGTGGTGGTCATCTACCACCGGTGGATGCAGAAGGATGCACAGAAGGATGAGCCGGGTGACACACGTGGGCGCCGGTTTCGAACCAGCTTCGATGTTTGGACGTGCGGGTAGACCGGAGCTTGATGGTGACCCGCGGGACGGCTTCGGGCGTCACGGATCGGCGGCCTTAACCACGGGATGGCGGTTGACTTCGTGAGAGGCGGCGGGTAGCCGCGGAGGCGAGGCGGTGACGTGACGTTGTTCGACAGGAGACGTGTGGTACCTTCAAATGACTGGGCGGATGCCTGCTGACTCGGGTGGCTGCAGCAGTCGTATTGAACCCCCGAAAGGCTGGGTTTGATGGTTTCGGACTCGGCGGGCGATCCCGGCCACCTCGGAATGAAAAGGGGCAGCGGACAGGTCTTAGGTCCAGCTCCGTTGACTATTTCGCCACGTGGCCGGGCTTGGTTAGCACTGACAGCCCGGTTGAAAATTATTCCTGGTGGATCCGAGCTTCGCTGATCTGTAGCTTCCACACTTATCACCGATCAGACCGTCGTAATCTGATATCGCGTCTACCGGAGTAACTTCACGCGACCGGTGTTAAGAAAAACTTTAAACCTTTTTCCCTCAACTATAGAGCACTGGGCTCGGCACTTGCTCACTGTCTCGTAGTCGGTATTCAACTCCTCCACTCCCATCGGCCTCGCTGTTTCTTAGCCCCTCTCAGCACTCCTTTTTTGACGGGTTGTGGGTGCTGCGTTTTCCCGCATCCGCCATCTGGCTGCCGTGGGCGCTCAGCCCACCCATCAATTGTGCTGTGCGTTGGTAGCGTTAGCTCATCAGCCGCCCACCGATTTGATTTGGACGTTGCTAGCTTTACAACTTGTTTGAGCCTACTGTCCCACATCGTAACAGAACAAAACAAAATGTTACCGTTCGGTAACAAGAGGTTTCACAGACTGAACGAACACTAACATGAGACAACGGACAACACACGAAACACCAAGTGATCCAGTGGAGAATTTTCCGTTTGACGAAAAGTTTTCACCGACTGGAGCGGCAATCGAACCCACACTCCGACGCTTACGAAATGGCCTGACGAGTGACGCACGGCCGCGAAGCCCACCACGATATGTAAGTAGATGCAACTTACACTGCATACGCCATTATTTTCTGATACTTACCTTTTTATTTCTTGATCATCAGTATACTCGTATGAATTTGCTTACCTGAAAGGAAAAGGGTTCCAACACATTTAATTTGGGGTTTTTATAGAAAGAATAGGGAAGCGAATGGTTTGATTGTAGTATTGTAGTTGTATTGATATATTTACAATTTGGAAGCACGAAGTTCTTAATCTCACTCAGCAAATTTAGCTGATATCGTACAAAACTTCACCGGAATCCATCAAAAATAGAAATTTAACCAGTTTGTCACCGATCTGGTACCAACCGAACCGTTCTGCAACATTTTCCACTTTACGCAAATACCTTTGAGCATGTGGCGCAATGGCACATGTGTCAATTAAACAATTTTCTTCAAATATAGCCAAACATAACCCAAAAGAAGGGTCTGCTAGTTACACAAATGACATATTTTATGTTTGTTTCCATTTTAAGGTAATTACCAAATCGTGTCAACGTCCATCATCCGAATCAATGCGGCGGCTGCCGCTGCTTTCAATCTGAACCAACGGAAAACGATGACTAATTAATTACTCTAGACTCACTGCCTCAAACTTCTCGGAAATTTGGGCAAGGTGTAACCATTTCGGTAAGTTTATAACTCCCTTTGCTCGCATCACCTGTGCGATCACATCAGTCCAACCGCTACGCTGGGTGTTGCTAGTCGTCGCATTGCTATTGACGTAACCGATTACCAAATCTGCTCAAAGCCAGTCCAGTCAGTGTCTGACAGACCGACCGATTCACGGTTCACATCCTCCACAACTGCCAGTACTGAATGTGAACTTGTGTTCAGTAGATAGTAGGGGTGCAACCTTGGCTCTCACATGAGTACAATCGCAGCAGAGGAGCACCTGACGACTGGCGAGGCGACAATTCATCTTTTTGGACCACGTCAACCAATGGAAAGGTAAACACATCCGAATGACCGATTTGGCGGTCAGGTTACTGTTTAAATTGGATAGCAAATATTTTGCATCAGTTGGTTATCTGCATTATGAGCGGGAAGCTGCGAGCAAACTAGATGAATCAGTTCAATGTGCTCTTTCAAGTTCGAGATGATTAGGTGCACGAAAAACAAAACTAACGATTCCACGTTTAAGACTGCAAAGACCGAGAATATCACGTTTCCCAGATTCCACGTGAAATCGAAGAAATGGATCGTTTTGTTTGCCGTAGTTGATTAATCTGGTTTACCATTTGTTTTAAATTCTGATAAGTGAGCTTACACACTGAATCGTGTAAAACCGTGTAGAATTCAGCAACCGTATCTAGACATGATTAATCAAGAAGTCACAGGTGGAATTGACTACATACATCAGTACAGAGACTTATAAGAATCACCCAATGAAGGTTAAACTCTGACCGGAACGCGTGCATTGAGGATGGTGTATTATCTCAAGCCCCATCCATTGGTTCTCAATGCAATTACGTTAGCTCTGATCAATAACGGGGTACCTAGATACTAATAAGTGTACGGTTAGCAATGCTCATCCTCATATCGGTGGAAGCCCGGTAGCGATTATCTTCGTGGATTCTTGAGTTTTTTAGAAATTCTTTAATACTTTCACTTACTCTGCTCGTGTATTCCTTATCGACTTATGAAAGTTCATAGGAAGATTCCTCGAGGAAGTCCTACCGTTATTATCGTTGGAGATCTTTCTGGGTTCCCTTGTAGAACTTTTTTGATATTCTTTAGGAGATTGCTAGAAAGGTTACTGCCGAAATTCTTTCCGACATGCTTCCTGAGGATTCTTGGTCATTTGGTTGTACGCCATACGTCGAAAGGGTAATTTGCCCGAACACCGTTCCTAAAACTGAAAGAAGGAAATCACAGTTCACAAGGGACAGTCTACTTGTTCTCAAAGTGCAATTAAGGCAGCTCATACATTTTGGATCAATACCTGCGACGGCCAAGTCCTTGCAGTCAGTTGGGAAGGAAACGGAATGTTAGAGTGTGATGATACTGCTAGAGACCGAGAGCAATCTGCGTCCCGACAACCAACACGAATGGGGTGTTTGTATAGTAAAATAGGATGTGAGATCTGGGAGTTATCTTTGGCCGGTGATGCGATTCATGGTTATGGGATACATTTAGGTTGTAGATTGTGCGTTGATTACTATGAAAGTGATACAATTTCGATCATATGAACGTTATGCTGATATATAAGTAATGCTGATTGGTTGCAGTGTCGACCCATCTTCAGAGTAAGTAATACGCAATCTATCAGCTCACGCCTGGCATTTACGTACCAATGTGTGAACCTTTATATTCCAGCCACAGACCGGCATCCGCATGGACTTGTGCAGATGCACTGAACTCCACGATCTGTGATGCAGCTTATTAATTGTAAATTATTGTATTCTCGCCGCATAGGAGCCTGTAACAAGCCTATAACTAACCACCGCACCGTTAAGCCCGCCTAATGACAAGCACTTTGAGCTCACTCCATTTGTTCTTCTTATTGTGTTAGTCAACTATCAACACCATATATATGTATATCAGAGTATTGTGTGAACCTTTGTTGTGAGTGCTTCGTTGCTGTGTAGGATGAACACCATAACACTACAAAACACGTTCGTAATTGCATCGCGCGGGAGAATAAATAGACACTCGTATCATTCATTTTGTTTCAAATAAGCCAAAAAGAATTAAAATTGAATAAAAGATGACAAAGATATCAACAAATCACCTTTCCATGTTTTACGATAGTGACCCCAAACTTTTGGTCAATGACATGAAGAGTTAATATACTTAATAACTCTTTTTCTATATTTTTTAGCTAAGTTCTGTAAAAAGCAGTTGAAAACTAATAGAAAACAGGTTATACTACCGCTCTCATCTTAAAGTTTGGTCGACCCAATTTCCAGCGACACTGCCGTAAGTTTATATTTATTTTTTTAGAAAATTTTGCAACTTTAGGTTAAGTTTACATACAATTTTTTTTTGAAAAAGTTTCTTTTAAATCATGTTCAAAGTTTCTTTGACTTATTTTCTTTTGAATGAAACCTAGGGTTTTAAAATCGGACGCAAATTGGCGGAGATATGGGCCTAAAAAAATTACATGTTTTTGAGGGGGTGACCCCAAATTTTTGATCGGGAGTGTATGTTAGTAATTGTCAATAAAGAGTTATGAACTGAGAAAAAAGGGATAATTTCTCCTCACCATGTACACTTGTACAGATTATCCCAGAAAATAATTTAAGATCTGGTTTATAGAACACTAGATAAATCCCTTCAGAAATTGCTTCAAGAATTCTTTTAGAAAATAATCAATTAATTCCTTCCAGAAAGTCTTTCATGAATTCCTTATCGAAGTTATTCATGAACATCTTCCATGGATTGCTCCAGAAGTTTCTTTAAGAATTACCCAAAATCCTCAAGATCCTTAATCCCATGGGTTTCCTCAAAAATTGCTTCATCCACACTCAGTTTTATTTCCCGAGCTCGGCTGTGCAAATCTCGGTTTCTCAATTTTAACCGAGACTCAGCTAACAAAATGACTGGTTGCTTGGTAACGAAACATTATATACTGATTCTCGGCATTTATTAGCTGAGATCTCATGAAAATAGTTTGCTGATTACTCGGCTGTGCAAATCTCGACATTACTAAACCGAGATGCGGCATTTAAAATTAAGTGTGTAGACCCAAGGATTTCTTTAAAAATGCTTTCAGCGATTCTTCTTCATAAGTCCAGGATTTTGTCAAAAATAAAATCTAAGGATTTTTTCCGAAAAATGCCTGTTGAAATCCTTCAGAAATTCTTCCAGATATTCCTCAAGAAATAACTCTACGGCTTCTTCCAGATATTTCCTCAAGAATTTCCCCAGGAATTCCTTCAAGAGCTCATAAGATAGATTCAAAAAAAAATCAAAGTTCTCTTCATGGATTCGTTCAGGAATTCTTCAAAAGATTCTTTCATTGATCCTTGCAATGGTTTCTTCAGCAAGTTTTCTCGTGATTTCATCAGAAATTCGTAAGGCATTTCTACAAAAAGTCAACCAAATTTTTAAATAATTGTTCCGGGTATTTCGTTGCAGTCACCCGCAGGAATATGTGCAGGAACTGCTTCAGGGAATCTTACTTACCTTACCGATCAGGCTAAGGCCGGGGTGGCCTCTGCTGTACATAGTAGCCGTCTCCATTCCACTCGGCCCATGGCTGTTTGTCTCCAGTTCCGCACTCTGCGTAGGGTCCGCAGATCGTCCTCCACTTGGTCGACCCACCTAGCTCGCTGCGCTCCACGTCTTCTTGTACCGGTCGAATGACTCTCGAGAACCATTTTAGTCGGGTTGCTATCCGACATCCTGATGACGTGACCCGCCCACCGTATCCTCCCGATTTTCGCGGTATGGACGATGGTTGGTTCTCTCAGCAGCTGATGCAGCTCGTGGGTCATTCGCCTTCTCCAAGTCCCGTCTTCCATCTGCACTCCGCCGTAAACGGTACGCAACACCTTCTGTTCAAAAACTCCAAGGGCGCGTTGGTCCTCTGCACGTAGGGTCCATGTTTCGTGCCCATAGAAAACGACCGGTTTAATCAGCGTTTTGTAGATGGTTAACTTCGTGTTACGGCGAACTTTATTCGATCGTAGAGTTCTGCGGAGTCCAAAGTAAGCACGACTTCCTGCCACAATGCGGCTCTGAATTTCTCTGCTGGTGTCGTTGTCGGCGGTCACCAGTGAGTACACGATTTGCCATCATGTACTTTATCTTCGACACATTAATGACTAATCCGATTCGTCTGGCTTCACTCTTTAGTCGGATGTACGTTTCCGCCATCGTCTCAAATTTTCGAGCAATAATATCAATATCATCAGCGAAACTAAGCAGCTGAACGGACTTCGTGAAAATCGTTCCACTCGTGTTTATCCCCGCTCTCCTAATTACATCCTCTAAAGCAATGTTGAACAGCAAGCACGAAAGACATTCACCTTGCCGTAACCCTCTGCGAGATTCGAAGGGACTCGAGAGTGTCCCTGATACTCGAATCCATCTCGATCCATCGTCGCCTTGATCAACCGTGTCAGTTTATCCGGGAATCCCTATTCGTGCATAATCTGCCATAGCTGTTCTCGATCGATTGTATCATACGCCGATTTGAAATCGATGAACAAGTGATGTGTGGGCACGTTGTATTCGCGGCTTTTCTGCAACACCTGGCGGATGGCGAACATCTGGTCCGTTGTAGCGCGTTCACCCATAAATCCAGCCTGATATTGCCCCACGAACTCTCTTGCAATCGGTGATAGACGGCGGCATAAAATTTGAGAGAGTATCTTGTAGGCAGCGCTCAGTAGTGTTATCGCGCGGTAGTTCCCGCAATCCAACTTGTCGCCCTTTTTGTAGATAGGACACACGATACCTTCCATCCATTCCTCCGGTAATACTTCCTCCTCCCAAATCTTGGTAATGACCCAGAGTAGTGCTCTCACCAGTGCTTCTCCACCGTATTTTAGAAGCTCGCTTGGTAGTTGATCTGCTCCAGCGGCTTTGTTGTTTTTCAACCGGCCAACCTCCTCCTCAATCTCTTGAAGGTCAGGGGCCGGAAGTCTTTCGTCCTGTGCACATACTCCTAGATCTGTTACCACGCCACCTTCGGTACTTGCGGCGTCGCCATTGAGGTGCTCATCGTAATGCTGCCGCCACCTCTCGACCACCTCACGCTCGCTCGTGAGAATATTCCCGTGATTATCTCGGCACATGTCGGCTTGTGGCACAAAGCCTCTGCACGAGCGGTTCAGCTTCTCGAAGAACTTTCGTGTGTCCTTAGCGCGATACAGCTCTTCCATCGCTTCGCGATCTCGTTCTTCCTGCTCTTCTTTATCCGGAAGACTGAGCTCTGCCTGTTCCGCGCCTGTCTGTAACGTGCCTCATTCGCTCTTGTACGGTGCATTCTTCTCGTTTTTCAACTGTTCACATTTGCCGTCGTACCAGTCGTTTCTGTGATTCGGAGTCGCGAAGCCTGGTGCTGTAGCCGAGGTACTGCCTATGGCGGATCGGATGTCCCTCTTCATGTCTTCAAGTGTAGCTGCGCCAAGCTGCTCTTCCGTTGGTAGGGTCACTGCTAACTGCTGCGCGTAGTCTTGAGCCACTTCTACGTTACGCAGCTGCTCGATGTTGAGCCGCGGCGTTCGGCTTCGACGCGTGGTGATAACTGTCGAAAGCGCATGCATACAGCGACTAAGTAGTGATCCGAATCTATATTCGCACTGCGGTATGTGCGGACATTGGTAATATCCGAGAAGAATTTACCGTCGATTAGAACGTGTTCCTGCAATAGTTCAAGCAGAGACTTTCTCCCAGATACTCCTCCTTGTATTTCTAAAGACATTTTTCTGGCATTTCTTCTAAAAACAACTCTTAATATTTATCTACAGATTCTCTTTAAACTTGATCAGAAGTAGTAGATTTAGAAACATTTCAAGAGTTTTTAGGGATCTTTACAGAAGCTTATCAATGCGTTTCTCAAGGTATTTTTACGACAATTCCTTAAAAAATACGTCCACAGAATTTTATGCAGAAAGAATTTACATGATGTCTTTTTAAAATTCCTCAATTAAATCATCAAGGAATTCCACCAAATATTTTCCTACGAATTTTTTCAGATATTTCTCCAGAAATGTCTCCTAAAACTCCACCTGAGATTCTTTCACGACTTTCATTGAAAAGGCTTTCTGAGATATGTATCTACAGAGATTTCTTCCGAAAAATCTTTAGTTACTGTTTTACAAATTCCACATAGTAATGCTTCTAAAATGCTTGAAGGGATATATTCAATGATATCTCAAAAGAATTCTTCAAAATTTTTGGCTTTTCTTCAAGAATTTCAGCAAGGGATTGCTTCAGGGATTTTTCTGAAGTTATTTCAAAAGTTGTAAAATCCCTTCTTCGTCTAAGAAAATGACTGAATATTGTCAAAGGGATTTGAAAGCTCATGGGGACATCATGTTTAAAATGATCTGGAGGGATTATAATTATTACTTATTATTCATGAAGAAACTCGTCAAAAATTTCTGGAGAAATCTTTTAGAAATGTCTGTCAAATGTCCGTAGTCTTTTACAAAAGTCTTGCATAAATTGCAGACAAAGGGCTGTTGGAATTCCTGAAGAAAACCCACAAGGGATCTGTTCACTTACGTGCTTCACGGAACGGTTCAAGTCGTCGGACTACGCGGATTGATGCGAAATCAAACGTTTTATTTCTCGAGGGGGTAACGATGCACTTTATTAGCGACGGTTTCACAGCTTTACAAATAGCACACACGGAGTAGATTTAAGAGCGGTCGTTTCATGCGAATGGTTTATTGCGAACTGATGGAACGGTATATCTTAATCTACTTGCTGACCGGGTGCGATGTTTTTCTGACCATCGTAGCTACCTGCGGTCGGGCCTACTCGCGATCGTGAAGCGATCGTTACGGGATATGGTTGATGAAATAGTAATATGGTTTACATTAGGTGGAAGAGTGCAACTATTGGTCATCTGCTCGGACACTAATGGTCGAGTTAGTGCTCTAGTAGTGGTGGCTGATAGATATATCTGACTACAATCTTATTGCGATCGGGAACCGGCGCAAACAGGATCCCTGAAGAGTTTTCTGGAGGAACTCCTGGGAAGAATTCCTGGAGATTCCTCTGGAGTAGTTATTAGAAGAATTTCCTGAACAAGTTTGGAAGTAATTAGTACACGAAAATCCTGGGAGTACAACAAAAAAACCATCCACATGAAGTTTTAATGAATCTTTGATAGAACACCTGAAAAAAAACAAATGAATCTATGGAGAAATTCCTGAAGCATCACCGGAAAAGTTTCTGGAAGAATCCCTGAAGAAAATTCTGAATAAGGCCCAAGCAATCCCTCGGTAAGAATTAATCTTGAAGAATCTTTTGAGATTTTTTGTTTGTAGGAAATTCTAAACAAACATTTAAGAGAATTCCTGTATATTTAAAGCAATACCTCAAGAAACCTCTGAAAAAAAACAAGCAATAATTTTGAAAAGTGGTACCTGTTAAATTTTCTGGTCTTCTAAAGAGTAATCCTGATGAAATTTTCTGGACGAATCTTTGTTAAAGGAAATTCCAATGACCAACTCCTGGAGAAAATTTGGTTTATATATGTGGAAAAATTCCTTCAAAAATGTTTGAAGAAATACATGAAAGAATACAAGCACGGACTTCTGCAGCAATCCTTGAAGAAACCCAAAAAGAATTCATGGCGGAATTCTTAAAATTCCGAAGAAATACATGAACAGGATTCTTAAGGGACACATGAAGGAATTTTTGGAGAAACTCTTGCTGAAATCATTCTAGGGAATCCTCCTGCGAGAATCTCTTTATGAAAACATTCTAGAAAAAAAATGATAAATCCTGGAAAAAATCCGTTAAGGAATTCCTGGCATTGTCTCTAGACACATTCATGGTGAAAATGCCAAGAAAGATCATGAGAAGAAAAACATTCTTAAATGAATTCTCGTAGAAATCTTTGAAAAATTAAAACAATTCTTTCCGCAGTCAAAAAGGAATTTCTACAAGAATGCCTCTTTTGCGGTTATTACAATATTGAAGACGTATCACCAAAGGGCGCGTCTGTAATTTGAAAATCTCGAGTAACCAGCTTTATGAGATAAGCTGAGCTTACAACTAAAAAAGATCAAATAGATACCATGAAAATTTAGACTAGGTTGGGTTATAATATTTCTCGTGGGATTTCGGCTTTCAGTCAAAGAAAAGCGTTGATTTTCTTATCTCATCGCCAACGTTTCGATCCAGATGTTGGGATCTTCTTCAGGGCTCGAAATTAATCAATTTGTCTGTTCCCGTGTACATCTCACGGTTGATTGTCGCGTTTTGATTTGGCACTGCACAAATCTCATTTACTGCCAGCACCCTTGAATATAGTGGGTGGGTGAGATTTGTGCAGTACCAAATCAAAACGCAACAATCAACCATGAGATGTACACGAGAACAGACAAATTGATTAATTTCGAGCCCTGAAGAAGATTCCATCATTCGGATGGAAACGTTGGCGATGGGATAAGAAAATTAACGCTTTTCTTATGTTATTATACCATGAAAAAGTACCAAAAACAGCACTAACAGTACCATTTTCAACAATAAGGTTCTCATCAATAAGGCGCCATCATCTAATCATCCAACGATTGTCTTCTTATGGTAATCATTTAATTTACACTCAATTACATCCATCTCATTATTCACCGCGCTTAACCCACCCAAGTGCAATAGAGGAAGTTTCTCACGATTAAATCAATTTAAGTACCACGCATTGCCCGCTTAGTACCCGCGGCTGCGGCCCCCCGTGTGCGGTGCAGCAGCACCAACCAAGCCAAATCGAAGACCCGCCGCCAGCCACACTTTCGGGTTTCATTGCCAGTGTCAAAACAATTTTCCCTGAGCTGCACTGCGCACCCGGGTCCACCCGTCGGCTCAGACCGACTTGAATGGTTAATTGATGTTTACATACCCCC